>NC_057805.1:342131548-342321462 GCF_018294505.1 Triticum aestivum
TCCAATGACGGGCTTCCTCAAAATGCCCTAGGTCTTCGTGAGCAAGCGAGTTGGATGCACCCACTTAGTTTTTTTTGTTGAGCTTTCATATACTTATAGCTCTAGTGCATCCGTTGCATGGCAATCCCTACTCACTCACATTGATATCTATTGATGGGCATCTCCATAGCCCGTTGATACGCCTAGTTGATGTGAGACTATCTTCTCCTTTTTGTCTTCTCCACAACCACCATTCTATTCCACATATAGTGCTATGTCCATGGCTCACGCTCATGTATTGCGTGAAGATTGAAAAAGTTTGAGAACACCAAAAGTATGAAACAATTGCTTGGCTTGTCGTCGGGGTTGTGCATGATTTAAATACTTTGTGTGATGAAGATAGAGCATAGCCAGACTATATGATTTTGTAGGGATAACTTTCTTTGGCCATGTTATTTTGAGAAGACATAATTGCTTAGTTAGTATGCTTGAAGTATTATTATTTTTTATGTCAATACTAAACTTTTATCTTGAATCTTTCGGATCTGAATATTCATACCACAAATAAGAGAATTACATTGAAAATTATGCTAAGTAGCATTCCACATCAAAAATTCTATTTTTATCATATACCTACTCGAGGACGAGCATGAATTAAGCTTGGGGATGCTTAATACGTCTCCATCGTATCTATAATTTTTTATTGTTCCATGCTATATTATATTCTGTTTTGGATGTTTAATGGGCTTTATTATACACTTTTATATTATTTTTGGGACTAACCTATTAACCGGAGGCCCATCACAAATTGCTGTTTTTTTGCCTATTTCAGTGTTTCGAAGGAAAAGGATATCAAACAGAGTCCAAACGGAATGAAACCTTCGGGAACGTGATACGTAAAGCAATCAACGAGGAGAGCACGAGGAAGGGGGGAGCGCCTACCCCCCCTAGGCGCGCCCTCCACCCTCGTGGGGCCCACGTTGCTCCACCGACGTACTTCTTCCTCCTATATATACCTACGTACCCCCAAACCATTGGAACAGGAGCCAAAACCCTATTTCCACCGCCGCAACCTTCTGTACTCGTGAGATCCCATCTTGGGGTCTTTTCTGGTGCTCCGCCGGAGGGGGCATTGATCATGGAGGGCTTCTACATCAACACCATGGCCTCTCCGATGATGTGTGAGTAGTTTACCTCAGACCTTCGGGTCCATAGTTATTAGCTAGATGGCTTCTTCTCTCTCTCTTTGGATCTCAATACAAAGTTCTCCTCGATCTTCTTGGAGATCTATTCGATGTAATCTTCTTTTGCGGTGTGTTTGTCGAGATCCGATGAACTGTGGGTTTATGCTCAAGATTATCTATGAACAATATTTGAATCTCCTCTGAATTCTTTTACGTATGATTGGTTATCTTTGCAAGTCTCTTCGAATTATCAGTTTGGTTTGGCCTACTAGATTGATCTTTCTTGCAATGGGAGAAGTGCTTAGCTTTGGGTTCAATATTGCGGTGCTCGATCCCAGTGAAAGAAAGGGAAACGACACGTATTGTATTGTTGCCATCGAGGATAAAGATGGGGTTTATATCATATTGCATGAGTTTATCCCTCTACATCATGTCATCTTACTTAAAGCATTACTCTGTTCTTATGAACTTAATACTCTAGATGCATGCTGGATAGCGGTCGATGTGTGGAGTAATAGTAGTAGATGCGGAATCGTTTCGGTCTACTTGTCACGGACGTGATGCCTATATACATGATCATACCTAGATATTCTCATAACTATGCTCAATTCTATCAATTTCTCGACAGTAATTCGTTTACCCACCGTAATACTTATGCTCTTGAGAGAAGCCACTAGTGAAACCTATGGCCCCCGGGTCTATTCTCTATCATATTAATCTTCCAACACTTAGTTATTTTTATTGCCTTTTATTTTACTTTGCATCTTTATTTCTCTTTATCATAAAAATACCAAACATATTATCTTATCATATCTATCCGATCTCACTCTCGTAAGTGACCGTGGAGGGATTGACAACCCCTTTATCGCGTTGGTTGCGAGGTTCTTATTTGTTTGTGTAGGTGCGAGGGACTCGTGCGTGATCTCCTACTGGATTGATACCTTGGTTCTCAAAATCTGAGGGAAATACTTACGCTACTTTACTGCATCACCCTTTTCTCTTCAAGGGAAAACCAACGCAGTGCTCAGGAGGTAGAAATCTCTCCTCCCCCTAGCTCACACCCTCACCGCAATCTCAAGGCTCAGCGCGTCGAACTCGCAGAACAAAGGGACACAAGATTTATACAGGTTCGGGCCACCGATGTGGTGTAATACCCTACTCCAGTGTGGTGTGGTGGATTGCCTCTTGGGCTGAGGAAGAACTAGTACAAGGGAAGAACAGCCTCCTGAGGAGAGGTGTTCTTGAGCTCGGAGATCTTGTGTGGTGGCCTTGGTGGAATGGATCCGGTCCAAGATCAGATGCCTACAATGGTGGTGGCTAGGCCTATATATATAGGCCCGGGTCCTCTTCCCAAATATTAGGTGGGAAGGGATCCCACAATGGCCAATTTGAAGGGGGTTAACTAGTACAAGTTATCCTGACTAAAGGTGGTCTTCGCCTGCCAAAGGCTCTAGTGGTGACGCCGCCTTGGGCTCCCCGGTGACCTCCGTACTGCTATCCTGCTGGTCTTGGTCTTGTTGCACCGATATGGAAACCTTTGCCTGATGCCTCGGGACTCCTCGCCTGCGCTTGCCTCTTTAGCACCAAAGAGGAAACGAGGACGCTGCGCACGCTGGCGCCTGCCTGGCCTTGGTCATCATGGCTTGCTTCACAGGAACCTCGCGAGGTGGCCCTTGCCTTGATCTGTCTGCCCCTCGCGAGCCAGCCTGGCGAGGCCGGCCCCTGTCGGTGTCAAAACCGGTGGATCTCGAGTAGGGGGTCCCGAACTGTGCGTCTAAGGTCGATGGTAACATGAGACGAGGGACACAATGTTTACCCAGGTTCGGGCCCTCTCTATGGAGGTAATACCCTACTTCCTGCTTGATTGATCTTGATGAATATGAGTATTACAAGAGTTGATCTACCACGAGATCGTAATGGCTAAAACCCTAGAAGTCTAGCCTGTATGACTGTATTTGTATATATCCTCTACGGACTAAGCCCTCCGGTTTATATAGACACCGGAGGGGACTAGGTTTACACAAGGTCGGTTACAGAGAAGGGAATCTTCATATTTAGTCGCCAAGCTTGCCTTCCATGCCAAGGAGAGTCCCATCCGGACACGGGTAAAAAGTCTTCGGTCATTGTATCTTCACAACCCATTAGTCCGGCCCATGTCCAACAGGCCGGATGCCCGAGGACCCCTTAGTCCAGGACTCCCTCAGTAGCCCCTGAACCAGACTTCAATGACGAGGTGTCCGGCCCGCAGATTGTCTTCGGCATTGCAAGGCGGGTTCCCCTTTCCGAATACTCCAAGATAGTCTTCAGACGCAATGATAGTGTCTGGATCTGCAACACAAGTACCACACACACAATCACAGAGAGTATAATATTTCACGAGTCCAATCCAGTGACAACTTTTTGTAATGTGACATCACATCTGCCCGGTCGTCTGTCGTTCCACGTTTCGAGACGCGGTTTTCATTGGCACGTCTTGTCGAAGCAGAGATCGTGTCCCCTTATTGCGGGATTCTCATCAATACGGGCATGGGTAATCCAACCGTGCCGTTTGCACAGCCCTTGGGAATAGGCAAGTTTTAAGGCGAGTGGGGAGGCGTTTGATATTCACTGCCTTTATAAGGAGATAAGGATTCCCCTTCTTCACCCATGCCTTCTCTTTCTCCGCCCTCCCATTCTCGAGCTCCAGCGCCCAAGTCTTCATCCTTTTCGCTTCCAGAAAGCACTCAACCATGTCCGGATCTAGAGGGCAAGCCAAGTGGATGGCCTCCTCCGTCAAGGAGAAGGACATCACTTAGCTTCGGGCGGCCGGGTATCTTGCAAAGTAAATCGCCCACCGTCTTCCGGCAAAGGTACGAGTCATACCCACCCCGAAGCCCAATGAGAGGGTGGTGTTCATCCCCCATTTTGTCCGCGGGTTAGGGTTTCCTCTCCACCCTTTCGTCCGCGGACTTATGTTCTATTACGGGCTAGATTTCCATGATCTATCCCAAAATCCTTCCTCAACATCTCGGCATTCATTGTCGTGTGCGAGGCCTTCCTCCGCATTCCTCCCCACTTCGGATTATGGCTCAAGACCTTCAACGTGAAGCTGAAGGTGGTGGATGGCCAACATGCGGAGTGCGGAGGAGCCATGGTGAGCAAGATGCCCAATGTCATATGGCCCAAAGGCACATTTGTGGAGACTGTCAAGGAGTGGCAGAAGCTGTGGTTTTATATCACAGAGCCTCGCGACGCCACCTGGGCCGCGGCTCCCGAGTTCAAATACGGAGCTCCAATGCGGCTCACCTCCTGGATAGAGAAGGGCCCAAATTGGTCTTCGTCGGACGAGCTGATAGCGCTGCAAACGCGCATCCAAAGCATAGTGGACAAAAACATCAAGCTCGTCCACGTGATCCAGGTGATGCTAGTTCGCCGGATCCTACCATGCCAGAGCCGAACATGCCCTTTATGGGAATTTGATCCGGAGAAGCACCCGACCTTGGAAAGGCTCTTCGGAACCACCCACGAAGATGCCTGGAAGTTGCTCTTTAAGGGCAACGAGACGCTGCCGGCCATAGACTCGGACCGCGGGCATGATCTTGCCCATCCTGCCAGTGTGGTAAGACTTTCTTGTCTCAAGGTGCATCCTCTACTTGCTTATTCAAGGAAGATATTTAAAACTTCACTATTTACTTTTTCAGTATGGACAGAGAAAGCGGAGCGGATCCGGTGTCCGGCTCCGCTGCCCGAGGAACCAGTCATCCCGCTCCTGGCGAAGATGCTGGTTCCGGCGCCCTACAAGGCGCCAGAGAAGAAGGCCAAGAAGAAGGCCAAGGGGGCCAAAGGTGGCCTCGCCGCAAAGGAGCTTCGGACGTGTCGTCCGAAGACAAGACTCACTCCTCCGCCGCCGAAGACGACGAGGAGGAGGAGGAAGAAAGCAACCCTCCCCTGGTGGGGGAAGGAAGAAGAGGGCGGCCTCCACGAATCTGGAGGCGGAGGCGCCCAAGAGGGGGAAGGCCCCCCTCACGGATAACTCCGCGTGGGACATCGACAGCAGCCCCGAGCGACGCCCCCGAAGCAAGCCCCTGGCCGCATCATAAGTACTAAAACCCATATATGTCCATGTATCCGGCCTCTCCTCTTCATGGTATTAATTATGTTGAATTATGCCATTGCAGTCCGGCCCATGACAGCTCCCCGCGATCCTCATCAAGAGGTTCGCTGGATTCAAAGGCGATGGCCAGTGAGTCACCGCCGGCCACTGACTCTCCCAAGGCCAAGGGCGACAATGAGGTACTGTCCCAAAGGACCTTCCCAGGCCAGGGAGAGGTTCGGGAGGCCGTCAAGGTGGTGCCGGAGGGTGAAACCTCGATTGCTGAACACCTGGGGGAGCAGGTCCCCATGGAGACTGGCGATGGGGGCCATATTCAGTTCGGCCCCTAGCCGAACACGGTTCCGGAGACCTATACGGCTCTGGAATCCGGAGAGCAGCCTCCTTCGAAAGAAGGAGGTGTGCCTGTCCCGCCGGTGACCTCTGTCCAGCCAGAGGCACCAGATAATCTGCTGGAAGCGCTACGAGGCGCTTCCATTGTGGAGGAACACCGTATCCTTATGGGTACGGTGATTGAGAGGGTTCAATCCATCAAGAGCGGACTGACCGAAGCATGCAACAGCCTGGTGACCGGCTTTGAGGTAAGCGACGTGAAAGAAAAAGTCCTAGTATAGATAGTAGCCCCTGAGACACTGTTCGGTGTTCGGAAAGAAAAGCCGGACAGAGGATCAATTAATTTTCGCAGGAAACTAACTAAATATGTCTTATGTGAATAAGCAGGCGTCGTTGCTGGCCGCAACCTCTCAAGCAGCGGAGGCCTTCGGACTAAAGCTGAGTCTGGAGCGGGCCGAAGAAGAGCTCGGCCTTGTAAAAAGGCAGCTTGAGCACAAGCAAGGTATGTTGTGGCTAGCTGTTTACTCAGAAAGAATGAATGGTGTGTAATGACCGTAATGTCATGGTATTTGTAGGAGCGGCGACCGAGGTCGAGGTCCTTAAAAATGCACTGGCCGAAGCCGAGGAAAAAGCTGCCAAGGAACAAGCCGCCCGTAAGAAGCTCAAGGCTAGGCTTAATGAGGTCCAGCAAGAGCTCCAGGATGCTGTGAAAAAATGCGAGACTTTGGAGTGCCATGTTTCGGCTCGAGAGACTGAACTCGCCAAGGCTCGCCAAAGCGTGGAAGAGGCCCGGGTTGAAGCCCATGGCGCCCTCTAGGAGATCCAAGAGGCCAAGAAAATCGCGGCAGTAAGGCGTTTAGTATGCAAAGCAAGTATGTGAAGAAGAAGTATTTTTTACTAACCCGGATTCAGAGTTCTCCAGGGGCGTTTGCGGATCTGCCGCGCAGTGTGTCTGACGCTGCGGAGTTCTTCTGAGCCGAAGAAGGGAGCTCAATGGAGAAGCTGTTCTGGTCGCAATATCTTGCGCCAGAACATCCAGTGCCCTTTAGCGATCAGCTAAAACAGCTAGTCGAGCTGCATAGGGTGGCCGAGCTAGCCATGAAGGATTTGATAATCCGGCTGTGGCCTGCCGAAGCTATACCCAGCAGCTACATCGGTCTCGTGAAGCGGCTGGTAGATGCCTGCCCTCGGCTGGACGTCGTCAAGCGGTCATCCTGCATCGAGGGCGCGTGCATGGCCTTCGCCCGCGTCAAGGTGTGGTGGGCAAAGATGGATGCCGTCAAGCTTGTGACCGAGGGGCCGCCCGAAGGCAAGGAGCACCGCACGCCCGAGCGGTATTTTGGAGACGTCCTGGAGGGGTCTCGCATTGTGGCGGCACAATGTGCGCAAGACATTATCTTTGAATGAAGATATTCATGTTGTCTCTGCCTTGTATGATGAAACAAGGTTGTTATGTAATATAATGTTTTTTTAATACCTCCTGTGCGGCCGTGTTGTATGAAATCTGAGAGTTGGCCAGTCGTCGGCTTCTGCCCCCATGTAGGTAGTACGGGGGTGTTCGGGATGGAATCTAAACACTCTTGATCCAATTGTTTGGTCCTTGAAGGAGGTGTTTAGCGCAACGAACCAGGCAATCATACTATGCGGCTTGAACACCCCCACTTAGCCATAGGAGTTTAATAAAAAAAATTAGGCGTAGCCCCTAGTATCCGAACTAGGATGCTGTAAACACCTGATCAGGCAAGTACGAATCCCTCGCTTAATGCGGAAAAAATCTCTAAAGATTTGAGACCTCCGACGAGCTGACAGGCTCTCGCCGCATCATGACAGTCAGTTTTCGGCTTTCTCTACTGAGGTGCTCATCCGGGTAAACCAGGGCACAATCACAGTAGTTCTCCCTTTACTACCTTAGCCGATATAGCGGAACGTAAGGTAGCAAGCACAGGAGCGGGGCAACCCAACTATTGACCAAAGACATGATTCGAAGCCAATGCATATAGTGCTAAATTCGGGGTGCCGAACTGTACTGTGAAAAGTGTTCGGACTTTTTGCCGTAGTGCGGGGCGCTATGAAGCCCCTGGCAAATGTGAAACGTACCAAAGTGTACGGGTGCTATCTGATAAGGTTATCAATATAAAAAGAAAAACAGAAAAGGAGCAAGGGTAATGAGCTAGGCCACAGAATTTGGGCCGCAAACTGTTTCCATTATAATTTGATTAATACGTCAAAGCGCATTGATACAAATAGTGCAATAAGCAACGGGCTAAGCCACAACCAAGGGAGAGCTGCGTGTGGGTCCTGAAAACAGGTAGAGTGATCGTTAAAGAAACCACCTAGAAATTCCCCTATACGTCTGTGCTTCTTGCCATCTTGGTGTATTTATCCTTCAAAAGGACCGGTGATCAGGCCATCAAGGAAGGTCTGTGAAAAAGAAACCTGAAAAGGAGAAAAAGAAAACAGTGAAAGTATATATGTCCGGGGGTGGTCGAGTCGTATTGTGGATCACAAGCTAGTTATGCCTCCATCTATGCCCATGGTATTTTGAGTGCGTAGTTATGTACGCGCGGTGCGAATGCCGCCACTTGATCGGGACTGGGACGGAGGCCAAATTGCTAGTGGAGCTCTTGACGAGCCGAGCTATCCTGCTGCAGAATAGTCCAGACCCTCTTGATAGTGTCCGGGAGCTCGGCCGCCGAATTAAGGTTCTTCTTGAAAAGGCCGCTCTGTACTTCTGCTACTAGGGCGGCGGTGTGCTCCTCGGTGCGGAGGGAGCGTTCCGTGTTTCCATTAACTGTTATGATGCCACGTGGTCCGGACATCTTGAGCTTGAGATAAGCATAGTGAGGCACCGCATTGAATCGAGCAAATGCGGTTCGTCCGAGCAGTGCGTGATAGCCGCTGCGAAAAGGGACGATATCAAAAATTAGCTCTCCGCTTCTGAAGTTGTCCGGAGATCCGAAGACGACCTCTAGTGTGATTGAGCCCGTACAGCGGGCCTCCACACCTGGTATGACTCCTTTAAAGGTAGTCCTTGTGGGCTTGATTCATGATGGATTGATTCCCATTTTGCGCACTGTATCCTGATAGAGCAGGTTCAGGCTGCTGCCGCCGTCCATGAGGACTCGCGTCAGGTGGAATCCATCAATTATTGGGTCAAGGACCAATGCAGCTGAACCGCCATGACGAATACTAGTCGGATGATCCCGGCAATCGAAGGTGATCAGGTATGACGACCATGGATTGAATTTTTTGGCGACTGGCTCTATCGCATAGACGTCCTTGAGTGCGCGCTTGCGCTCCCTCTTGGGGATGTGGGTAGCGTATATCATGTTCAGCGTTTTGACCTGAGGGGGAAACTTCTTCTGCCCCCCTGTATTCGGTGGCCGGGGCTCCTCGTCATCGTCCTCGCTTTGCGATCCCTTCTCCTTGTTTTCGGAATTTAATTTGCCGGCCTGTTTAAAAACCCAACAATCTCTGTTGGTATGATTGGCTAGTTTGTCTGGGGTGCCATGGATCTGGCACAGATGGTCGAGTATGCGGTCCAAACTGGATGGTCCCGAATTATTTCTTTTATATGGCTTCTTCCATTGACCGGACTTGGGGTCGCTGAATTCGGCGTTGACTGTAGTGTCATCGGTGTTATCACCATTGCTTCGACGTTTGAACTTATTGCGTCGGAGCTTGCCGTTGCAGTTTTTCACTTCGGTGGTGCCCGCTTCACTTGCCGTTTTTGCTACGGGCCAGCCAACTATCCTCACCCGCACAAAAGAGGGTCATGAGTGCCGTGAGGGCTGCCATGGACTTCGGTTTTTCTTGGCCGAGGTGGCGGGCGAGCCATTCGTCGTGGATGCTGTGTTTAAAGGCCTGCTAGGGCTTCGGCATCCGGACAGTCGATGATCTGGTTCTTTTTAGTTATTAATCTAGTCCACAATTTCCTGGCTGACTCTCCGGGCTATTGAACTATGTGACTTAGGTCATCGGCATCTGGTGGCCGGACATATGTACCTTGAAAGTTGTCGCGGAAGGCGTCTTCCAAATCCTCCTAGCTGCCAATAGAGTTTTCAGGCAGACTGTTTAACCAGTGCTGAGCTGGCCCTTTGAGTTTAACGGGAGGTATTTGATGGCGTGGAGATCATCTCCACGGGCCATATGGATATGGAGAAGAAAATCCTCAATCCACACCGCGGGATCAGTTGTTCCATCGTATGATTTGATATTCATGGGTTTAAACCCTTCTGGGAATTCATGCTCCATTACTTCGTCAGTGAAACAAAGGGGGTGTGCGGCGCCTCTATATCGGGCCACATCGCGACGTAGCTCCGATGGAGTCCATCTGCGGTTTTCGGCCTGGGCGTGACTAGGCTTGTCACGTCCGAATAGATAGCCGTCGTCACGTGTCGGGGCATGTCCTCGCGATCCGTAGATCGATCTGGTATGTCCTGCTCTACTGTCCAGGTCCTGCCGAAGGTCATATGTATAACCCCGAGCTGTTTTATATCTGCCTTTATGGCGAGGTGGGGCGATCTGGTGTTCGGCTTGAGTTGCCGCTTTGTCCCGACCACGTAGTGGTCGGTCAGCCGCATTGCGCGATGATGGTACGGGCTTCGGTGCCTCATCATCGAACCGAGGTAGCAATTTGCGCTTCGGGTAACTTTTGGCTCGGCGCTTAAGGCCATATTGTTCGGCTGCCAGGACATCAGTCCATCTATAATTTAGCAGATCTTGATCAGCTTGAAGCTGTTGTTGCTTCTTTTTCAGGCTCCTTGCAGTGGCTATTAGCTGGCGCTTAAAGCGCTCCTGCTCGAGGGGTTCCTCAGGCACGATAAAATCCTCGTTGCCGAGGCTCGCCTCCTCCTCGGGGAGCGGAAGATAGTTATTGTCCTCCGAGTCTTCATTTATGGCCTGTTCATCGGGGTTAACTTGCCCATCTTCCCGTTCTTCTTGTTCGGAAGTTGCTTCAACGGCGGGTTTTGGTCCTCCTCTTGTCCGAAGTATTATCTTCTCATGTGCCGGTGTTACTATCTTTGCTGCAGCGTGATTTTGAGCGGCGCTGTTGACGCCGGTGCTTTGGTGGTATCTCAGGAGGTTTATCCTCGACTGGATCCTTCTTGTTATCGCCCTTGTTCTCTTCAGGTGTGTCCACCATGTGTACGCCATACGAGGAGGTGGCCGTCCAACATCTGGTAAACGGCAGGTTTCGGGCCTCCTCTTCTCCGGCATCGTCGTCCATGCCGTCGATGTCTTCGGAGCCGTAATCGAGCATGTCAGTTAGGTCTTCGACAGTGGCTATGAAGTGAGCGGTGGGTGGGAAGCAAAATTTGAAGGAAATATGCCCTAGAGGCAATAATAAAGTATTATTTATTTCCTTATATCATGATAAATGTTTATTATTCATGCTAGAATTGTATTAACCCGAAACATAATACATGTGTGAATACATAGACAAACAGAGTGTCACTAGTATGCCTCTACTTGACTAGCTCGTTAATCAAAGATGGTTATGTTTCCTAGCCATAGACATGAGTTGTCATTTGATTAACGGGATCACCTCATTAGGAGAATGACGTGATTGACTTGACCCATTCCGTTAGCTTAGCACCCGATCGTTTAGTATGTTGCTATTGCTTTCTTCATGACTTATACATGTTCCTATGACTATGAGATTATGCAACTCCCGTTTACCGGAGGAACACTTTGTGTGCTACCAAACGTCACAACGTAAATGGGTGATTATAAAGGTGCTCTACAGGTGTCTCCAAAGGTACTTGTTGGGTTGGCGTATTTCGAGATTAGGATTTGTCACTCCGATTGTCGGAGAGGTATCTCTGGGCCCACTCAGTAATGCACATCACTATAAGCCTTGCAAGCATTGTGACTAATGAGTTAGTTGCGGGATGATGTATTACGGAACGAGTAAAGAGACTTGCCGGTAACGAGATTGAACTAGGTATCGAGATACCGACGATCGAATCTCGGGCAAGTAACATACCGATGACAAAGGGAACAACGTATGTTGTTATGCGGTCTGACCGATAAAGATCTTTGTAGAATATGTAGGAACCAATATGAGCATCCAGGTTCCGCTATTGGTTATTGACCGAAGAGGTGTCTCGGTCATGTCTACATAGTTCTCGAACCCGTAGAGTCCGCACGCTTAAAGTTACGATGACAGTTATATTATGAGTTTATATGTTTTGATGTACCGAAGGTTGTTCGGAGTCCCGGATGTGATCACGGACATGACGAGGAGTCTCTAAATGTTCGAGACATAAAGATTGATATATTGGACGACTATATTCGGACACCGGAAGTGTTCCGGAGAAGTTTCGGATTAAACCGGAGTGCCGGAGGGTTACCGGAACCCCCCGGGGAAGTATTGGGCCTTAGTAGGCCTAGAGGGGAAAGAGAGGGCAGCAGCCAGGAGGTGGCGCGCCCCCTCCCAGGAGGAATCCTAGTTGGACTAGGAGAGGGGGGCGCAGCCCCCTTTCCCTCTCCCTCTCCCTCTCTTTGCTTCCCCCCTCTTTTCCTAGTTGGACTAGGAAAGAGGAGTCCTACTCCTACTAGGAGGAGGACTCCCCCCCTCTCCTTGGCGCGCCTAGGGCAGCCGTCCTCCCCCTTGCTCCTTTATATACGGGGGCTGGGGGGCACCTCTAAACACACTTGATATACGATATTTTAGCCGTGTGCGGTGCCCCCCTCCACCATATTACACCTCGATAATACCGTTGTGGAGCTTAGGCGAAGCCCTGCGTCGGTGAAACATCATCATCGTCACCATGCCGTCGTGCTGACAAAAAATCTCCCTCAACACTCGGCTGGATCGGAGTTCGAGGGACGTCATCGAGCTGAACGTGTGCTGAACTCGGAGGTGCCGTGCGTTCGGTACTTGATCGGTCGGATCGTGAAGACGTACGACTACATCAACCGTGTTGTGATAACGCTTCCGCTGTCGGTCTACGAGGGTACATGGACAACACTCTCCCCTCTCGTTGCTATGCATCACCATGATCTTGCGTGTGCGTAGGAATTTTTTTGAATTTACTACGTTCCCCAACAAAATTCCCCGTCATCAGCCTCCAGTTTGAACCGGATAGTGTTCGGCTGCGAGCCCCCCGCTAAGGGTAGTGCTCTTAATGAGTTTAACACATCGCCCAAAGGCGAGTGCCGAAAAATGTCCGCGGAGCTGAATTCAACGATCGATGACTGATCGAGCTCGACGCTTGTGGACGCACATGGTTCGGAGCCTGTAGCCGGAAACGAGTCCGAGGCTCTGGTAACACAGATTCCACTCGAGGTTGGGTATGTGTGCGGCTCTGGTGCCGCCAGGACTGCGGCATCCGTGGCGGGTTGAGCTTCCCGTCTTTGGATGGCGCGATCTGCTCCGGATCTAAGGCCAGAGCAGTCACAGGTGCTATCTCCTGGGTATGGTCTGGTGACAGATTTAAGTCATGTTCATCATGGTGACGGGAAGCGGCTGCCGAGGTCTCGAATCCGTCGAAGATCAAGTCTCCGTGGATATCCGCGACATAGTTCAAGCTCCCGAATCTGACCTGACGGCCAGCGCGTAGCTGTCGATCTGCTCCAGATGGCCAAGCGAGTTGGCCCGCAGTGCGAAGCCGCCGAACACGAAGATCTGTCCGGGGAGGAAGACTTCCCCGTGGACAGCGTTGTTGTAGATGATTGAAAAAGCCATCGAACCTTTTGAGGACGGCATAGTGGAACTCTCAATGAAATCACCAATGTCGGTGTCAAAACCGGCGGATCTCGGGTAGGGGGTCCCGAATTGTGCGTCTAAGGTCGATGGTAACAGGAGACGGGGGACACAATGTTTACCCAGGTTCGGGCCCTCTCTATGGAGGTAATACCCTACTTCCTGCTTGATTGATCTTGATGAATATGAGTATTACGAGAGTTGATCTACCACGAGATCGTAATGGCTAAAACCCTAGAAGTCTAGCCTGTATGAATGTATTTGTATATATCCTCTACGGACTAAGCCCTCCGGTTTATATAGACACTAGTGGGGACTAGGGTTACACAAAGTCGGTTACAGAGAAGGGAATCTTCATATTTAGTCGCCAAGCTTGCCTTCCACGCCAAGGAGAGTCCCATCCGGACACGGGTAAAAAGTCTTCGGTCTTTGTATCTTCACAGCCCATTAGTCCGGCCCATATCCAACAGGCCAGACGCCCGAGGACCCCTTAGTCCAGGACTCCCTCACCCCCGAGGAGGTCTTACATCGTCCGCCTCGTGAGGGTCTTGAGTGCTTGCTGGTGAAGATGGGCCGTACTGGGCCGCTGGTGGAGCCACGCCGTGGGCCGCAGGTAGGCAAGTCTGGGGACCCCCATTCCCAGGACGCCTACAGTAGCCCCTGGGCCCAAGGCGCGCTCGGACTTGGCTTCGAGGCGAAGCCAAGGGGCAAGTGCAGAGTGCCGCGGGCCCCAACAGCCTGCGGCCTCGGTTGACGCATGGTGATTGATTGGACGTGGGCGTCTCCGCTTCCCCACGCTGCCTCGGCAACTGCCCGACTTGACGAGTCCCTGCTGCATGCAAAGGAAAATCATCATTACCTGTGATCGTGGGAGTCTCCAGTTGGCCTTCTCCTGCTATAAATGAGGAGGGGGCGGAGCCCCCGTCACTCATCTCTTCCTGCTCCACTCGCTTCTTCTCCCTTGCTTCATTGCTACCAGCGACACTCATGGCGCCGATACGGAGGTTCTCGGTCGCAGAGAAGGGAAAAAACCTCACGACGATCCTGTGCCGCTTCCGCTGAAGAAGAGGCTGGCCCACCGCCGTGACGTAGTCCTGCGGCCGGACGTGTCAAGGCATTGGTGCGAGCGGCCACCTCCCGGGTATCCGCTGCCTCTGTACGCCCAAGCCGAGGGCTCCGGAGGGAGAAACGGCGAGCAACGCCGTCCATGCCGTGGCCGTGGCCGCCGCGCTGTGGTGAGGAACGCCGTCGCCCCAGGAGCCCACGCCGCAGACTCTTCGCGCGAGCTCGTGATGTGGACGGCGATGCCTCCGCGCACTTGGATTCGCTTCCGTAGTTCTTCTCCGCCGAGATTCGGCCGAGGGGCCCCCTTGAGCTTTGGCTGCAGCACGCCGACTGCGACGCCCCGGCGACTGGAGCGGAGATTGAGGCCGTCTCCTCAGGCAAGATCTTCATGACCCGCGGCTGGGGGAGGTTGCTCGAGTCTGCCATGCGGAAGGCGCCCTCGCCATCCACTTTGAGTATGACAGCGCCTCCACCATGTTCTTCAAGGTCTTCGACGAGGAAGGCCGCCGCCTAGAGTGCTGCCTCGAAGGGAGCCGTCGGGACAGTGCAGCGGCCATCGCCGAGCCTGCCGCTGGCTTCTTCAGCAGCTCCTCCAGCAGTAGCGGCGGCGCTTGGGGGGTCCAGCGACTCTCCTGAGCCCTACAAGACCCCGGAGGCGAGCAACGACAGCTACGTGCCCCCGAGCTCTCGCCGCGCCCGGCCGCCACTGTCGCTGATCTGGATGGGATTGGCCCGGCCTCCTGTGGCCCACTGTTGATGATGGCGTCGGTCGCGCAGGCGCGTATAGATAGGGCTCCTAGAAACTCCCTTCTTTTGTTCCCTGCGAGGAATCGAGATGAACCCCGTGGGGGCGTCTAAAGGGTCTATAACATCTTTTGTTGATATTATCCTTATTCTGAAAATTTGCGAATGCATGTCCTGTTTCGGCTCGGTCTCCCCTTTCCAACCCCACGGCAGCTTGGTGCTCTATGCCGACAGGTCCCGGTCCCCAGGCAGGCTACAGCCGTCGCTGGTATGCCAGGTCGCGATGCCGTTGTCAAGGCCAGGAGGTGAGCGGCCCGAGGTCCAGTAAGAGCTCCCGAGGCGCGATGCTCAAGAGGTCCCCTTTAGCGCGCAAGTAGCCATCGAGAGGTAGGAAAGGGAGGCGACGCTGCCGTAGCAAGGCTGCAACAAGTGAGAATCCTATGCCGTAGCGCTTGGTCGACCTAGGCGCGAAACTTATCTTGGCAGTCCAGAGTTGGTTCCTTGTGCTGCTCCAGACTCGTGCCTCGACTGTAATGTAGCTAGGTTGGGCCCGTGCGAGCCTCCCCCTCTCCCCCACTCTCTTCTATGTGCTCTACGTCCTCAGGTCTCGGCCCTCGAGCGAGCTCAGCCGTCGCTGGTATGCCAGGTCGCGATGCTGTGGTCAAGGCCAGGGGTGAGGGATGGAGAGCCAGTAAGAGCTCCTGAGTCGCGATGCTCAGGAGCGCCCCTTTTAACACGCAAGCGAATTGCATGGGAGAAGAGGGAGCCGGCGGTGCCGCCTGCCACTGTCCTCAGAAGGTTCCTGCAGGTTAGCGTGAGGATGGACACAAATTGCCACTACGATTGCCGGTCTGCCACTGGTCGCTCCGCAAGGAGATGAAGGCACTGAGGGCCTGGTGAGGTGACGTGTGCGGGCGTGCCGCGAGTCAGAGCTCGACCACTCAGATTTGTCAGCGTTGCTAGGACGGACCCGGGCACAAGCGCCGTGCCAGCGTGAGTGGCTCCCATTGCAGGATGATCATGGGGCAGATTGGCGACGCGGGCGGTCACGATGGGCGACGATCAAGCAGGTGATAACCATAGATAACACGTAGGATAGAACAAGCTAGCTTAGGATAAATGCAAGAACGATACATGCCACTGCGGACCCGAGCGGCCTGGGGATGATGCAGCCCGAGGGGCGCCCCCAGCAGAGTAAGCCAAAGACGTAAAAGGATACATGCCGTAGGGACAGGCCCACGCGGCCTGGGAATGATGCAGCCCGGGGGGCGCTCCCAGTTAAACAAACTTGGAAAATGTCACCTGGTTCCGTTGTCGAAGAGATGTTGGGGTAGCTGAAGATGCGTGGCGAAGGGGTTGCTCCTCATGAGCCACCGGGGCCCTGAGCCTCGGGAGGCTCTGGGGGTCCAGGCGGTTCCTTGAGGACCGTCTCCATCTCCGCCAGGACCGCGTGATGCCTGGCCTCCTAGGTCGCCAGGACGCTCCGCGGGTTGCGCTGGAAGGTGGCCGCCATGCTTGGCAGGCCGAATGGCATGCGAACATAGCTGTGAGGTGGGCCCTCGCAACGTCCCACACGCGAAGGCCAGAAGCGCTCCTGAGAGGCGGCCCTGTTGAGCCCTGGGATGTCGACGCAGACGCGCAGCCCGCCATCCTCGCCAGGATCGGGAGCTACGTCAAGTGGGCGGCGGTCGCCGCGAATGGCTCTTGCCTCTTGTAGCTCCTGACTGGTTTTGGCGATGAACTCCTGAGCGCCGGGCGCTCCTCGCTTGGTGTCTTCCTGAGGGAAACGTGCCGCGAAGCATGCCTACACGTGGTGCCCGGGCGCCTCCCTCGTGACGTGGGCTAGGTCTGAGGCCCTCTAGAAGAGAGCCCCCGAGCCTTGCCCGAGGAGGGCGCCAGGCGCTCCTTCCTATGCGAGGGAGGGAGGCGCCCCAGGCGCAGGCGTTAATCCTGATGTGGCACCGCTAGAGGCGCCGCTCCCCTGAGGCCCTGTGCGGAGTAGTTGCTTCTTCTTCTTGGGGATGGCCTCAGGAGGGTACTACAAGCCATCGTTGTCGGGGTCTTCGATTGCCGCGGCTTGGAAAGCGTGCTCGAGGGAGCACACCACATATCTTTCTTCGCAGGGGACTGTGATGATCCCACCGCTCCCGGGCATCTTGAGGACGTTGTAGCCGTGGTGAGTTACCGCCATGAACTTGGCTAGGGCTGGATACCCGAGGATGGCATTGTACGGCAGACGGATGTGAGCAACGTCAAAGTCGATGAGCTCGGTGCGGTAGTTGTTGCGCTATCCGAAGGTGACAGGGAGACGGACCTGCCCTATCGGGGTGGTGGAGCCATCAGTTACTCCTGAGAAGGGCTGCATTCACCTCGCGAGAGAACTTCTTGAAGCTACGCTGGGATGCTGGGGCTTGATCTCCTCCCAAGATGCAGGCGATGGCGCGCGGTTCCTGGAAGCCCCCAGCCCCCTCGTTCTAATGGTTGTCGTCGTTCCTTCTTGGCGGTGGCAGCAGCGGAGGAAGACCAACATTGCCCTCAGGGCGGTCCTCGCGAGGCTGATCTCTCCAGGCGCCCTCACGAGGCTGGTCCTGCCAGCGGTCCTCGCGAGGCCGGTCGCACCACTCCTGGATCTTGAGACGAACGCTGTTGAAGCGCTGGATTTACTTTTGCAGAGTCTCCCCTGGCTGCTGCTTGATGCGGCGCAGGTCACCCGCGGCCGGTGGGCGGTCACAAGTGCCCTGGAAGTTGGCGACGAAGCGGTCGCGCATCTCATCCCAGGAGGAGATCGAGCCTGGGGGTAGGTTCAGGAGCCACTAGCGAGCACCGTCCTTGAGTGCCATGGGGAACCAGTTCGCCATGACTTTCTCGTCGCTGTTGGCCGCCTCGATGCTCAGCTCGTAGAGCTGCAAGAACTTCACTGGGTCGGGGGGTGCCGTCGTAGTGAGGAGGCAGGTCCGGCTTGAACTTGCCCGGCCAGACGACGCTACGTAGCTCCGGAGTGAAGGCGCGACAGCCTGCTGTGGCCACCGGGGGCCTTTGCACAAGCGGAGCCTGCTCTTGATGTCCGCGCATCGCCACCACAGGCGGCACGCGATCCTGTCGCGGTGGCACTGGGAGCGCGGGGACCTTCTCTTGCGGCCGGGGAACTTCTTGGCAGCTTCCTTCTTCTTGCGCGGGCGCCCGATGCGGTGGGTCCCGTCGGGGGGCCGCGCGCCTTGGCGCCAGAGCATCGTCTTGGTGCGGAGGTGGTGGAGGTGCTCCGTGAGCCACGTCGCCCGCAGCTGGCGGATGGTGAGGCGGCGAGAGGGGCGGTCCGGGAGAGCCCCCAGTGGCGCTAACGAGCTCGGCGATGCGATCCAGCCAGTCCTCGTAGAGGCCATCGACGGGGCGGTAGCGCAGGAGCTCGCGTGCCATGAGCAGCGTGGCCTGCGCGTCGGTGGGAGCGCGACGAGCGTGAGACAACGAGCCGGCTGGGATCAGCGACGGAGTGGCGGTGCGGCCGTCCCGCTACACAGAGGGGTGCAGCGAGGACGCCTGCTGCTCGTTTCCCGCCAGGCCGGTGACGGCGTTGGCGGCGGGTGACGGGGAACGACGGGGAGGCCCGCCGACAGGAGCTGTCTGAGTGACGCGGGCGGCGAGGGCGGCCCGACGCTCGGCGCGAGCTCGACACGCGTCCTCTATGGATGCGGTGGAGCGACGGAACACGGATCGGTGAAAGGAAAGCTTCGGCGCACCCCTACCTGGCGCGCCAAATGTCGGATTTCGGGTTCCGGCAAAACCCTTGAGGTTCGAACACTAGGGTGTGCACGAAGATCTCTCCTCCCCTAGCTCACACCCTCACCGTGATCTCAAGGCTCAGCGCATCGAACTCGCGGAACAAAGGGACACAAGATTTATACTGGTTCGGGCCACTGATGTGGTGTAATACCCTACTCCAGTGTGGTGTGGTGGATTGCCTCTTGAACTGAGGAAGAACTAGTACAGGGGAAGAACAACCTCCTGAGGAGAGGTGTTCTTGAGCTCGGTGAGCTTGTGTGGTGGCCTTGGTGGAATGGATCCGGTCCGAGATCAGATGCCTACAATGGTGGTGGCTAGTCCTATATATAGAGGCCCGGGTCCTCTTCCCAAATATTAGGCGGGAAGGGATCCCACAACGGCCAATTTGAAGGGGGACAACTAGTACAAGTTATCCTGACTAAAGGTGGTCTTCGCCTGCCAAAGGCTCTGGTGGTGACACCGTCTTGGGCTCCACGGTGACCTCCGTCCTGCCGTCTTGCTGGTCTTGGTCTCATTGCACCGATATGGAAACCTTTGCCTGATGCCTCGGGACTCCTCGCCTGCGCTTGCCTCTTTAGCACCAAAGAGGAAACGAGGACACTGCATGCGCTGGTGCCCGCCTGGCCTTGGTCCTCATGGCTTGCATCACAGGAACCTCGCGAGGTGCCCCTTGCCTTGATCTCTCCGCCCCTCGCAAGCCAACCTGTCGAGGCCGCCCCCGAGGAGGTCTTGCACCGCCTCGCGAGGCTTGGCCCCTCGCGAGGGTCTTGAGTGCTTGCTGGTGAAGATGGGCCATACTGGGCCGCTGGTGGAGCCACACCGTGGGCCGCAGGCAGGCAAGTCTGGGGACCCCCGTTCCCAGGACGCCGACACCAGGGTACTTCCTCCCCTCTTCAGCTCGAGCACATCTATCGGCCAAAACATAAAGTTCGGCCACATCCTTGACCTTGTTCATCGCCAACTCTTCACGCATCTTGCGGTTGCACACATTCTGATGGAATGCGCTGATAACGGCGGCGGGATGAACATCTGGGATGTTGTACTGCACCCGGCTGAACCTGTGTATGTACTTGCGCAGGTTTTCACCTTCTTTCTGGGGGATGATGTGCAAATCGCTTGCCTGGCCGTGAGCTTGGTGGCCTCAAGTGAAGGCGCCAACAAACTCATGACACAAATCGGACCAAGAAGTATGGAATCTGCTGGCAAGTGCATCAACCACGACATGACGTTGGGTTTGAGTGCCAATGGGAAGTAATTGGCAAGCACCTCATCGTCGCGAGCTCTAGCAGCTTGCATCGCGATGGTGTAGATGTTGAAGAACTCCGACGGGTGGGTCTTGCCGTTGTACTTCTCGCCAACATCGGGCTTGAACGTGCGGTGGGAGGGCCACTAGAACTGCCGCAGCTCTCGGGTAAAGGCTGGACAACCCACCTTGTAAGGCAGGTCACCGGGTGGTCCATAGTAGGCCCCGCACGCCGATCTGACTGATGGCGCGTCTCCCGTCGTCGTTCGATGGTAGTTCGAGCGTCTTCCTGGGCCCGTTCCCGAAGGACTTGACGTTGGTCGCGCCGGGTTCGCAGGTCGGACGACGCTGTGGAAACGTTGTCACCGACGTCGGATCGATGGGCCGGTGGCTGTTGTCGCGCCCGGGGGAAGAGTGCACCATGGTCGCAGCGTCTCTGGTCCCCCCACCACCGGCATGCACCGGCTCGTCAGGACGCCGGTGCGAGGGTCCCATCGGTAGCGGCTCGTCTTTGTTGGCGAAGCTGACAAGGCTTCGAATGGTGGCTCTTCACTCGTCGAGCTTCTCCACAGCAGGGGGAAGTCGAGGAGCAGCTGCACGCGCGGCAGCGCTTCTGCTGGCGTAGGCGGCGCCGAGATCTGCGTGGACCGTGACGCGCTCCGACTTCTAACCGGGTTAGAAGGGGCTCTATCGCGGTCCCGCGGTTGCACGCCGCCTGCACCAGCGTCTGAGCGCGCACGCCGGCCTGGTTCGTCCTGCGAGTGGCGCACAGGGCTCTTTCCACGGCGGTGCCCGGGGCTCCGGCATCGCGGTGTTGCTCATCGCGCACGGTGTAACGCCCCGGATGTAACTTTCCATATTTGTAACTCCAACTCTTGCCATTTTCGACTATGTGTTATGATATTCCCTCCGTGGTTGGGTTTTGTCTTTCGTTTTGCATTTTTTTCATGTCATGCATCTCATATCATGTCATCATGCGCATCTCTTTTGCATACATGTTCGTCTCATGCGTCCGAGCATTTTCCCCGTTGTCCGTTTTGCAATCCGACACTCCCACTTGCACCGGCGCACCCCTCTTGTCTCTTTTCGTGAGCGGGTGTTAAACGTTCTCGGAATGGACCGAGGTTTGCCAAGTGGCCTTGGTACACCACCGGTAGACCACCTGTCAAGTTTCGTTCCATTTGGAGGTCGTTTGATGCTCCAACGCTTAACCGGGTAACTGCAAAGGCCTTTTGTGTGTTGCAGCCAAACACCCCTCCAAACAGCCCAATAACCCATCTAAGTCACTTCCATGCTCTCCATCGTTGGATCACGATCGTGTGGGCGAAAACCGCACTCCATTTGGAGTCTCCTAGCTCCCTCTACCTATAAATATGTGAGCCTCCCCGAAATCCCGCAGTCCAAAAACCCTAGTCCGCTCCCTCTCCGCCGACGGACACGTCCGGTCCGGTCGGACAAATCGCCGCCGCCGCCCTGAGCCCATCGACACGCGCCACATGGCTCTGCGCCGCCCCCACCGCCGAGGCCCGCCGAGCCCCACGCCGGCCCCACGGGCCCGTACGCCGCCGCCCGCGCCCGAGCGCGCCTCCTGCGCCCCGCCGTCCGCGCCTCGCCTCCGCTCGCCGCCGCCCGGTCGTCGTCCGCCGCCGCCTCGCCTCCGTCTGCGCCGGCCGGTGACCTCGTCGCCCGCGCGTCGAGCTCCCGCAACTCCGGCCGCCGCCGCTCCTCCGCCGACCACCCGCGCCTCGTCCGCCGCCATGCCGCCCCGCTCCTCCGCCGGCGACCCCGCCGCCTCGCCGCCTGCGTGCTCCGGCGCTCCCTCGACCTCGCCGGAAGTCTCTCCCGGCTCCAACTCCAGCGAGCCGCCGCTGCCTCGGTTCGCGTGCACACAAACCCTAGATCTGAGAGGTTGTCCCCGTTTTTCCTCGAAGTCCCGAATATATCACTTTATGTTGCTTTGTTCATCATGGCATATCTCATTTCATACTGCTCCATTTTGCATGCATTATATATCGAAATGTTCATCACGAGATGCTCTTCATTTTGTTCCATTATGCCATGCTCGTTTGAGTCCATCTTGATGCCCAAATCTCTGATGCAAGAGTGCTATATGTTGTTTACTGCTGTTACTTATCAGAACTTGATGTTTTGTTATTTTTGTTGCATTTGATGTGTGCATCCTATGAGCAGGAGCCCTACATGTGTTTGATCTATGCCATGCCATATTTACAGGGGTGTATGCCATGTATTTTTTTGATCTATGTGGTGACTAGAACAAGCATGCAAACTAGACTTCGTGATGTTTCTGTTTCCAGGGACTTCGAATTTTGCAGTCTTTTGCTGCTGTTATTTTGATGCCATGTATCCATGTGTCTACAGTGAGATCCGTGCTTCTTTTGAGTATGTTCAGTAAGGATGTTTTGGACATATAGTTGTGCTCTATCCATCCATGCCCCTGTTTGCAATTATGGAGTGCCCTAGCATGTCTCAATCTTGCTCTACTTTTGCTATAAAATGTTCCTGGCAGAATGTTAACATGATATTCAATTTTGCCAAGGTTGTTGTAGTTGATCCATACATGCTATGAACTTGCTCTTGCCATGGTTAGCTTTATGAACATGCCATATTGTCGTAGGTATGCTTGTTTTGTCATTCATTGCTTTGTGATGAGTGAATCGAGCTCACAAAGATGCCTTCATAATTCTGTTAATGCCATGCTCTGTTTTCTGCCAAGTCTGAAACCTGTTAACGAAAGTTGCTATGTTTACATGGGTGCCATCATATCTTCTGTCCTTTTCGGCTCATGATCAGTAAGGGACTTTTGTTATATGCATTTAGTAGATTCATGCCATGCCTTGTTTTGCTATGATAAGTTCCTGTAGTATGTTGATTGCTTGCTCTGAACATTGCTACCTGATGCTGTTTCAGCCATGTTCAGTATTTTCACCAAGTCTGTGAAGCTGATATCTTTTGCACTTTTGCCATGCTTGTTTGAACCTGTTATTGTGTGATCTAGCCGTAGCTCAGTGTTCATCTTTTGTCAAGCATCTCTTGTAGATCACTACCATATGCTTTGCTGCTATGTTGGGGTGCTGTAGCGTAGTTACTTGATGTATTCTAGTTGCTATCATGCTGTTAATCGCAGAATCGTGTCATTCTTGTTTTGCTTGCCATTTGCAAACCGTGCATCCGTTTCCGGTGATCTTTATATCGATTTCGACCGAAATAATCTCATCTTTCCAGTGGCATACTTGGTTTGCCAAGTTGATGCCTTGTTCATCCTTTTTCTTCCGGAGCACGCATATGCATCGCATATCACATCTCGCATATCATGCATGTATTGCATCATGTTGCTTGTGCATTTTCCGTGATTGATTGTGGTTCCATTGCTTGTGTCCTTGCTGTGGGTAGAGCCGGGAGACGAGTTCGTGAACGAGGAACCTGTTGAGTAGGCTTACGAGGATCAAGCTTTCGACAACTCTGAGAACCTTGCAGGTAAGATGACCATACCCTCGAAATCACTTCTATCTTTGCTTTGCTAGTTGTTTGCTCTATTGCTATGCTGCACTACCTACCACTTGCTATATCATGCCTTCCATATTGCCATGTCAAGCCTCTAACCATCCTTTCCTAGCAAACCATTGTTTGGCTAAGTTACCGCTTTTGCTCAGCCCTTCTTATAGCGTTGCTAGTTGCAGGTGAAGTTGAAGTTGGTTCCATGTTGGAACATGGATATTTTGGGATATCACAATATCCCTTATTTATTTAATGCATCTGTATATTTGGTAAAGGGTGGAAGGCTCGGCCTTATGCCTCGTGTTTTGTTCCACTCTTGCCGCCCTAGTTTCCGTCATACCGGTGTTATGTTCCTTGATTTTGCGTTCCTTACGCGGTTGGGTGATTTATGGGACCCCCTTGACAGTTCGCTTTGGTTGAAAATCCTCCAGCAAGGCCCAACCTTGGTTTTACATTTGCCTACCTAAGCCTTTTTCCCTTGGGTTTTCGCGAGCCCGAGGGTCATCTTTATTTAACCCCCCGCCCCCGGGCCAGTGCTCCTTCGAGTGTTGGTCCGAACCGAGCAACCTGCGGGGCCACCTCGGGGCAACTTGAGGGCTGGTTTTACTCGTAGCTTGACTTATCCGGTGTGCCCTGAGAACGAGATATGTGCAGCTCCTATCGGGATTTGTCGGCACATCGGGCGGCTTTGCTGGTCTTGTTTTAACATTGTCGAAATGTCTTGTAAACCGGGATTCCGAGACTGATCGGGTCTTCCCGGGAGAAGGTTTATCCTTCGTTGACCGTGAGAGCTTATAATGGGCTAAGTTGGAACACCCCTGCAGGGTATTATCTTTCGAAAGCCGTGCCCACGGTTATGAGGCAGATGGGAATTTGTTAATGTCCGGTTGTAGACAACTTGTCACTTGACTTAATTAAAATACATCAACCGCGTGTGTAGCCGTGATGGTCTCTTTCCGGCAGGGTCCGGGAAGTGAACACAGTTTGAGTTATGCATGAACGTAAGTAGTTTCAGGATCACTTCTTGATCATTTCTAGCTTCACGACCGTTGCGTTGCTCCTTTTCTCGCTCTTATTTGCGTATGTTAGCCACCATATATGCTTAGTGCTTGCTGCAGCTCCACCTCATTACCCCATCCTTTCCTATAAGCTTAAATAGTCTTGATCTCACAGATTCTACCAAAACAGTTGCAGGTGCCGACGATACCAGTGCAGATGACGCAACCGAGCTCAAGTGGGAGTTCAATGAGGAACGTGGTCGTTACTATGTTTCGTTTCCTGATGATCAGTAGTGGAGCCCAGTTGGGACGATCGGGGATCTAGCATTTGAGGTTATCTTATTTTCATTTGGATTTGACCGTAGTCGGTCTATGTGTGGATTCTGGATGATGTATGAATTAATTTATGTATTGTGTGAAGTGGCGATTGTAAGCCAACTCTCGTTATCCCATTCTTGTTCATTACATGGGATTGTGTGAAGATGACCCTTCTTGCGACAATACCTACAATGCGGTTATGCCTCTAAGTCGTGCCTCGACACGTGGGAGATATAGCCGCATCGTGGGTGTTACACGCGGCCTGGGAAGAGTGCAGCGCGGGCGCCAGCTGGGGTGGCATAGAGGCTGCTGCACCGGCCGTGGGTAGCACGGCCCCGCCCCCGGACCCAGTGGCGCGTGGTTCGTCGTCGCGGATTCGGACGACGCCGCTCGCCTGACTCCGATCGCCAGAATGCCGTGGATGCTCACGGGCCATGTCTCCAGCCCCATCCGTGGCCACCCGGCCGCCTGGTCATGCTGGCACGAGCGGCCGGCCCCAGACGAGCCGATCGCTGTGATCCCCTTTTTCTTGGGGGGCATGGTGATGATGAAGTCGGTGTGCTAACCTCCAAACCGGATTTTCACAGCTTGTGCCCCCTACCTGGCGCGCCAAAGATGTCGGGGGAAACGACACCTACGGGATCACGAGGAATCCCTTTTGCTACGGTTGGCGGGCGCGGGGCTGTGGAAAGAGCGGGATTGAGAGATCAACGCAGGGGGATTATCCAGGTTCGGGCCGCAAGTGATGCGTAATACCCTACTCCTGCTGGTTCCTATTTATCTGGTGTTCTTGGACTAGCTACAAGGCGTGCAGGGTCCAAAAAAGTCCGAATCCTTCCTCAGTACGCCGCGGGCCTCCTTTTATAGTCAAAAGGGGCTGCCACAGTGGCACACAGGAGGTGGAAAGTTGTACAGTAGCCAAGTCTATCTACTGGCGCCGTAGGACAAACACATTTAATGCGCTGCCGACGTGCCCTTCTTGCTTTATTGGGGACGGCAAGGAAGCTCGTCCCAGCTTTCGCCGCCTCGCCTGGCTTCGACGCGCGTCCAAGCTGACGAGGCATGTAGTGCAACGCTGGCTGGCTGGTTGCTAAGTTGGCCCAGTGGCAGAGTCTTCACGAAGATCTGCATGTCACCATGCAGGTGCTTGCTGAGTTGGCCTAGAGGCCGCACGTCGCCACACAGGTGCTCGCCTAGTTGGTGGGCTGGCAGCTGCATGGGAACGACGGTGGAGTCTTGGCTGGTGTGGGCCTCGCTACGGCCCCGCGGATGTCTTCGGCTAGGGTCTTGCCGGGGCCCCAGCAAGGGTCTTGCCGCGGCGTCGTGGGCGTCCCCGGCAAGGGTCTTGCCGGGGGGTCTCGTGGGTATCCTCGGCAAGGATCTCGCCGAGGATCTCCGTCTTCTGATTCTCATCTAGTCTTGTATGTTTTTGGTCTTCACAAAGATCTGCATGACACCACGGAGGCGCCTCCCGAGCTTTGGTTCCAATGTGTTTGAGGGCTTTGGAACTCTCAGGCTCAAGGGTGGCAGCCCTGCCGGTGTTGGGTAAGTTGCCCCGGCAAGGCTCTTGCCGGGGCTGTGGAGGTCGCCCCGGCAAGGGCCTTGCCGGGGGAGTTCGCCTTGCCCTTCTGCTCTTTGTGTTTCTGGCTTGGCGTTGCTCTGGCTGTCTTGTGCCTTTGCTTCCTCTACCCCGCCAATCGTGGCTAGGGGCGTGGGGCTGCGACTGCCCGCGCAAAAGTAAAGGGGTACTGTTGAGGATATAACCATTAGAGTCACCCGCCCAGGATGGGCCGGGTTACGTCATAAGGGTCATCTCGTGAAGCCCAGTACCAAGCCTGAGGATGGCGGATCAATAGTGGGCTTAAGAACCGGAGGCGGCTTAAGGCCCGTAGTGATAAACTGCCGTTATGGCAAGACTTGTAATGTAAGGCAAGAGTAGTTAAGAGTCCGAGCCGGATACTGTTATAAGCCGGCCGGGACTCTGAGAGCCGCTGGGCGTCAACCTCTCTATATAAAGGGACGACCCGATGGCGGTTCAGGACGAGAGACAACAGATCGAGAGCCAGGCATAGCAATTAAGCTCCCCGGTCATCGAAACCCTAAGTAATACCACCTCAACTAGACGTAGGCTTTTACCTTCACCGTAAGGGGCCGAACCAGTATAACCCTCGTGTTCCTTGTCCCGCTTAACCCCTTTAAGCTTCCTAGCTGCGATGGCTCCACGACTAAGTCCTTGCACGAGGACATCTGCCGTGACAATTCCACGACAGTTGGCGCCCACCGTGGGGCTGGCGCACGGTGGATTTGAGTTCTTAAAGGGCAGCTTCGAAGGGCTCAAGGGATACGCTGTGGGCCGGATGACCAAGAGTCGTCGCGGCAAGCTCTACTTCGACGACGCAAACTGGGGCCCCGACGCCGGCTCAATTGAGTACGGGTACCGGGTCCCCTTCGGCGGAATAAATGTCTTTATTGGAAAGATTGGTGAGCCGGGCCTTGAGCCGGACCTCTACGCCGATCTCATCGAGACGGCTCTGCGTGCACGACCCGCCCGAACTCTGCCTGCCTTGAAGCATGCTTTCGTGGGATGCGTCCATGAAGGACTCTCTGAAGGATCTGGATCTGGCGAGGAGACGGCCGCTCGCTCTGACGGCGAGTCATCCACAGAGGAGACCGACTCGTTATACCAACTTCAAGATGGCAGGCTCAGGGGTTGTTCCGATGGCGACAGTATTCCGGACCACTTTGAGCAACCGAGCCGGGTCGGAATCTTCATGGCTGGCGCACAACCTGTTCAAAACCCCACCGCCGGGGCAGGAAGCCCTGTGCCCTCGCCGGCTCAGGTGCTGATGGATCTCACAGACAAGATGACGGTCCTGTTAACCGCTACGGTCGCCCCGGCGGATCAAGCTCAGCATGACGCGGAGGTGGCACAGTTAAAGCTCGATCTAGCAAAAGCCAAGGAGGATCTGGCGGCGGAAGGGATCAGGATGGCTGCAGAGAGGGCGGCTCTCGACGCCCAGACTCAGCGGATTCAAGCGCAGTCTTTCCGGCTCATGATGGATCAGAACGCGTCCAATGAGATCATGAGAAGGAGGCATCAAAACGCTAAATCTCGACTCCCTCCGGTTTACGATCCTCGAAACCTCTTCAACCCGCCTGGTGCAGGGCCCAGTAACCTGCCAGAGATCACGGCGCCCGGGGCTGGAACGCCAATTCAGCCCCAAGTGATGGGGCCTCCCCGGGTGAACACTACTCCGCCTCAATACGTGCCAATACCACCGGGTCATTATGCCAACCCGTTGGAAAACATGGTCGCCGCGGCGGCGCGACGGCGGCTCTCCCAATCGATGGCGACTCTCCAACGGCGGTTGAAACCTGCCGGGTCAGAGAACTCCTTCAGACGGCTCTGGCGCAACAGGAGGCATATTCATATAGCCGGGACAGGATTCATTCAACCCCTCGTCCGGGCCGGAGCCCGAGTTATAGTAGACACATGGTCTCAGCGACCGGCTCTAGCAATGTCCGACGCCATGACTTGCCTCCAGGCCACGGCCCGGTTCATAATGGAGCTTTTAACGCGGTAGACCAAGGCAGAGCACGACAAGAGGCGGAACAGGCGGCTCAGTTGACGGCTTACCGGCCACTCCCGGCTTACCCGATGGCTTCCATCGACGCGGGTATACCTACGAGGACCGGAGGTGTTCCTTGTCTGGTGCCGGCTCTCCGTAATGAACGTCTGCCCAAGGATTTCAAGGGGCCTAGGAAGGTACCAAATTACACGACTGATTTACAACCCGGAGCATGGATTGAGAGTTACGAGATGGCTATGGAGTTGCTGGAGGTCAGCGAAGCGGCAATGGCCAAGTATTTCACCATGATGTTAGATGGGACTGCCCGCACTTGGTTGAAAGGACTGCCACCAAACTCTATCGGGTCACAGATCGCAGTAATTATTTTGGATCAAACGGTCGTCTAGAAAGGAAAAAAATTCTAGACCTAAAAACTGGCACAGAGAAGTTCATAAGTTCTAACGAGGTCTTTTTGCAAGCAAGAGGGATCTGCTAGTATTGGAAATGGGTGCGAAACCACTACCGCAGGAGTTCTATCCTACTTTCCGGATCAAAAGGGGTCGCGGTGGAAGAACTGTGAAGAACTTGAGATGAACTACGAAGAACAGGGGAGGAATGACAGAACCCTAATGCGAATCTACTATATGGAGTGGCAAGGACTTACTGGCGCTGATGAGATGCGGAGGTGGCTGCCGTTTCTCTGGACCAGTTCAGGGTGATGCAGCGGCCGAGGTCGAGGAAGACAAGGGGCGCGGCGGCGGCGGCGGAGCTCGAGCACTGGGGCGTCAGAGGAGGAAGACGAGGGATCGAGGAGAGTGACGAAGGCTTATGGGCCGGGCTTATTTATAAGGGACGGCTGGTAAATGGGCGCGAGAAACAAGGAGGCCGAAGATGTGATTATCTTGCCGTAGAAACGCCTCGATTTTCGGGATGGTCATTAAAAGATAAGATCCGTTGGGATATGACAGAATAAAAAATGAATTTAATGGAAGATGATGTCATGGCGGGTTACCAGGAATCCAGAAGATGATGTCACGGCGGGTTATAACCTTCGCACGAGCAGAAGCCGGAAGATTTTTCTCTTGAAGGGATTGAAGATTGACATGAATCGGTTCAAATCAATCTGGGGCCTAATGTTGAGGATATAACCATTAGAGTCACCCGCCCAGGATGGGACGGGTTACGTCATAAGGATCATCTCGTGAAGCCCAGTACCAAGCCTGAGGATGGCGGATCAATAGTGGGCTTAAGACCCGGAGGCGGCTTAAGGCCCGTAGTGATAAACCGCTGTTATGGCAAGACTTGTAATGTAAGGCAAGAGTAGATAAGAGTCCGAGCCGGATACTGTTATAAGCCGGCCGGGACTCTGAGAGCCGCTGGGCGTCAACCTCTCTATATAAAGGGACGACCCGGCGGCGGTTCAGGACGAGAGACAACAGATCGAGAGCCAGGCATAGCGATTAAGCTCCCCGGTCATCGAAACCCTAAGTAATACCACCTCAACTGGACGTAGGCTTTTACCTTCACCGTAAGGGGCCGAACCAGTATAACCCTCGTGTTCCTTGTCCCGCTTAACCCCTTTAAGCTTCCTAGCTGCGATGACTCCACGACTAAGTCTTTGCACGAGGACATCTGCCGTGACAATTCCACGACAGTTGGCGCCCACCGTGGGGCTGGCGCACGGTGGATTTGAGTTCTTAAAGGGCAGCTTCGAAGGGCTCAAAGGATACGCTGTGGGTCGGATGACCAAGAGTCGTCGCGGCAAGCTCTACATCGACGACGCAAACTGGGGCCCCGACGCCGGCTCAATTGAGTACGGGTACCGGGCCCCCTTCGGCGGAATCCATGTCTTTATTGGCAAGATTGGTGAGCCCGGCCCTGAGTCGGACCTCTGCGCCGATCTCATCGAGACGGCTCAGCGTGCACGACCCGCCCGAACTCTGCCTGCCTTGAAGCATGCTTTCGTGGGATGCGTCCATGAAGGACTCTCTGAAGGATCTGGATCTGGCGAGGAGACGGCCGCTCGCTCTGACGGCGAGTCATCCACAGATGAGACCGACTCGTTATACCAACTTCAAGATGGCAGGCTCAGGGGTTGTTCCGATGGCGACAGTATTCCGGACCCCTTTGAGCCACCGAGCCGGGTCGGAATCTTCATGGCTGGCGCACAACCTGTTCAAAACCCCACCGCCGGGGCAGGAAGCCCTGTGCCCTCGCCGGCTCAGGTGCTGATGGATCTCACAGACAAGATGACGGTCCTATTAACCGCTACGGTCGCCCCGGCGGATCAAGCTCAGCATGACGCGGAGGTGGCACAGTTAAAGCTCGATCTAGCAAAAGCCAAGGAGGATCTGGCGGCGGAAGGGATCAGGATGGCTGCAGAGAGGGCGGCTCTCGACGCCCAGACTCAGCGGATTCAAGCGCAGTCTTTCCGGCTCACGATGGATCAGAACGCGTCCAATGAGATCATGAGAAGGAGGCATCAAAAGGCTCAATCTCAACTCCCTCCGGTTTACGATCCTCGAAACCTCTTCAACACGCCTGGTGCAGGGCCCAGTAACCTGCCAGAGATCACGGCGCCCGGGGCTGGAACGCCAATTCAGCCCCAAGTGATGGGGCCTCCCCGGGTGAACACTACTCCGCCTCAATACGTGCCAATACCACCGGGTCACTATGCCAACCCGTTGGAAAACATGGTCGCCGCGGCGGTGCGACGGCGGCTCTCCCAATCGATGGCGACTCTCCAACGGCGGTTGAAACCCGCCGGGTCAGAGAACTCCTTCAGACGGCTCTGGCGCAACAGGAGGCATATTCATATAGCCGGGACAGGATTCATTCAACCCCTCGTCCGGGCCGGAGCCCGAGTTATAGCAGACACATGGTCTCAGCGACCGGCTCTAGCAATGTCCGACGCCATGACTTGCCTCCAGGCCACGGCCCGGTTCATAATGGAGCTTTTAACGCGGTAGACCAAGGCAGAGCACGACAAGAGGCGGAACAGGCGGCTCAGTTGACGGCTTACCAGCCACTCCCGGCTTACCCGACGGCTTCCATCGACGCGGGTATACCTACGAGGACCGGAGGTGTTCCTTGTCTGGTGCCGGCTCTCCGTAATGAACGTCTGCCCAAGGATTTCAAGGGGCCTAGGAAGGTACCAAATTACACGACTGATTTACAACCCGGAGCATGGATTGAGAGTTACGAGATGGCTATGGAGTTGCTGGAGGTCAGCGAAGCGGCAATGGCCAAGTACTTCACCATGATGTTAGATGGGACTGCCCGCACTTGGTTGAAAGGACTGCCACCAAACTCTATTGGGTCACAGATCGCAGTAATTATTTTGGATCAAACGGTCGTCTAGAAAGGAAAATTTTTCTAGACCTAAAAACTGGCACAGAGAAGTTCATAAGTTCTAACGAGGCCTTTTTGCAAGCAAGAGGGATCTGCTAGTATTGGAAATGGGTGCGAAACCACTACCGCAGGAGTTCTATCCTACTTTCCGGATCAAAAGAGGTCGCGGTGGAAGAACTGTGAAGAACTTGAGATGAACTACGAAGAACAGGGGAGGAATGACAGAACCCTAATGCGAATCTACTATATGGAGTGGCAAGGACTTACTGGCGCTGATGAGATGCGGAGGTGGCCGCCGTTTCTCTGGACCAGTTCAGGGTGATGCAGCGGCCGAGGTCGAGGAAGACAAGGGGCGCGGCGGCGGCGGCGGAGCTCGAGCACTGGGGCGTCAGAGGAGGAAGACGAGGGATCGAGGAGAGTGACGAAGGCTTATGGGCCGGGCTTATTTATAAGGGACGGCTGGTAAATGGGCGCGAGAAACAAGGAGGCCGAAGATGTGATTATCTTACCGTAGAAACGCCTCGATTTTCGGGATGGTCATTAAAAGATAAGATCCGTTGGGATATGACAGAATAAAAAATGAATTTAATGGAAGATGACGTCATGGCGGGTTACCAGGAATCCAGAAGATGACGTCACGGCGGGTTATAACCTTCGCACGAGCAGAAGCCGGAAGATTTTCTCTTGAAGGGATTGAAGATTGACATGAATCGGTTCAAATCAATCTGGGGCCTAATGTTGAGGATATAACCATTAGAGTCACCCGCCCAGGATGGGACGGGTTACATCATAAGGATCATCTTGTGAAGCCCAGTACCAAGCCTGAGGATGGCGGATCAATAGTGGGCTTAAGACCAGGAGGCGGCTTAAGGCCCGTAGTGATAAACCGCCGTTATGGCAAGACTTGTAATGTAAGGCAAGAGTAGTTAAGAGTCCGAGCCGGATACTGTTATAAGCCGGTCGGGACTCTGAGAGCCGCTGGGCGTCAACCTCTCTATATAAAGGGACGACCGAGCGGCGGTTCAGGACGAGAGACAACAGATCGAGAGCCAGGCATAGCGATTAAGCTCCCCGGTCATCGAAACCCTAAGTAATACCACCTCAACTGGACGTAGGCTTTTACCTTCACCGTAAGGGGCCGAACCAGTATAACACTCGTGTTCCTTGTCCCGCTTAACCCCTTTAAGCTTCCTAGCTGCGATGGCTCCACGACTAAGTCCTTGCACGAGGACATCTGCCGTGACAATTCCACGACAGGTACAAAAAGGGACCCCTGCTTTTGTACACCGACAATGATGTCTCTTACCGATTTTCCACTATCGTTTTTGGGGTTATGCATTAGAGACAGATACATTCACGTTAAATAGGGCACCATCTAAATCCGTTGAGACGACACCATATGAACTATGGTTTGGCAAGAAACCAAAGTTGTCGTTTCTTAAAGTTTGGGGCTGTGATGCTTATGTGAAAAAGCTTTAACATGATAAGCTCGAACCCAAATCGGAGAAATGTGTCTTCATATGATACCGAAAGGAGACTGTTGGGTACACCTTCTATAACAGATCAGGCAAGATATTCGTTGCTAAGAATGGATCCTTTCTAGAGAAGGAGTTTCTCTCGAAAGAAGTGAGTGGGAGGAAAGTAGAACTTGATGAGGTAATTGTATCTTCTCCCGAATTGGAAAGTAGTTCACCACAGAAATCAGTTCCAGTGATTCCTCACCAATTAGTGAGGAAGCTAATGATGATGATCATGAAACTTCTGATCAAGTTACTACCGAACCTCATAGGTCAACTAGAGTAAGATCCGCACCAGAATGGTACGGTAATCCTGTTCTGGATGTCATGTTACTAGACCATGACGATCCTACGAACTATGAGGAAGCGATGATGAGCCCAGATTCCATGAAATGGCTTGAGGCCATGAAATCTGAGATGGGATCCATGTATGAGAACAAAGTATGGACTTTGATTGACTTGCCCGATGATCAGCAAGCCATTGAGAATAAATGGATCTTCAATAGGAAGACGAACGCTGATAGTAGTGTTACTATCTACAAAGCTCGAATTGTCGAAAAAAGTTTGTCCGAATTCCAGGAAACAAGTTCAAGGTGTTGACTACGATAAGATTTTCTCACTCATAGCGATGCTTAAGTCTGTCCGAATCATGTTAGCAATTGCCACATTTTATCAAATCTGGCAAATGGATGTCAAAACTACATTCCTCAATGGATATCTTAAAGAAGAGTTGTATATGATACAACAAGAAGGTTTTGTCGATCCAAAAGGTGCTAACAAAGTGTGCAAGCTCCAGCAATACATTTATGGACTGGTGCAAGCCTCTCGGAGTTGGAATATACGCTTTGATAGTGTGATCAAAGCATATGGTTTTATACAGACTTTTGGAGAAGCCTGTATTTACAAGCAAGTGAGTGGGAGCACTACAACCTTTCTGATAAGTATATGTAAAGGACATATTGTCGATCAGAAATGATGTAGAATTTTCTAGAAAGCATAAAGGAGTGTTTGAAAGGAGTTTTCAAAGAAAGACCTCGGTGAAGCTGCTTAGATATTAAGCATCAAGATCTATAGAGATAGATCAAGCCACTTGATAAGTTTTTTCAATGAGTACATACCTTGACAAGTTTTTGAAGTAGTTCAAAATGGAACAGTCAAAGAAAGAGTTCTTGCATGTGTTGCAAAGGAGTGAAGTTGAGTAAGACTCAAAGCCCAACCACGGCAGAAGATAGAGAGAGAATGAAAGTCATTCCCTATGCCTCAGCCATAGGTTCTATAAAGTATGCCATGCTGTGTACCAGACCTATTGTATACCCTGCCCTGAGTTTGGCAAGGAAGTACAATTTTAATCTAGGAGTAGATCACTGGACAGCAGTCAAACATATCCTTAGAGGACTAAGGAAATATTTCTCAGTTATGGAGGTGATAAAGAGTTCGTCGTAAAGAGTTACGTCGATGCAAGCTTTGACACCGATCTGGATGACTCTAAGTCACAATCCGGATACATATTGAAAGTGGGAGCAATTAGCTAAAGTAGCTCCGTGCAGAGAATTGTAGACATAGAAATTTGCAAAATACATACGGATGTGAATTCGGCAGACCCGTTGACTACTTCTCTCACAAGCAAAACATGATCACACCTTAGTACTCTTTGAGTGTTAATCACATGGCGATGTGAACTAGATTACTGACTCTAGTAAACCGTTTGAGTGTTGGTCACATGGCAATGTGAACTATGGGTGTTAATCACATGGTGATGTGAACTATTGGTGTTAAATCACATGGCGATGTGAACTAGATTATTGACTCTAGTGCAAGTGGGAGACTGAAGGAAATATGCCCTAGAGGCAATAATAAAGTTATTATTTATTTCCTTATATCATGATAAATGTTTATTATTCATGCTAGAATTGTATTAACCGGAAACTTAGTACATGTGTGAATACATAGACAAACAGAGTGTCACTAGTATGCCTCTACTTGACTAGCTCGTTGAATCAAAGATGGTTAAGTTTCCTAGCCATAGACATGAGTTGTCATTTGATTAACGGGATCACATCATTAGAGAATGATGTGATTGACTTGACCCATTCCGTTAGCTTAGCACTTGATCGTTTAGTATGTTGCTATTGCTTTCTTCATGACTTATACATGTTCCTATGACTATGAGATTATGCAACTCCCGAATACCGGAGGAACACTTTGTGTGCTACCAAATGTCACAACGTAACTGGGTGATTATAAAGGTGCTCTACAGGTGTCCCTGATGGTACTTGTTGAGTTGGCATAGATCGAGATTAGGATTTGTCACTCCAATTGTCGGAGAGGTATCTCTGGGCCCTCTCGGTAATGCACATCACTATAAGCCTTGCAAGCAATGTGACTAATGAGTTAGTTGCGGGATGATGCATTACGGAACGAGTAAAGAGACTTGCCGGTAACGAGATTGAACTAGGTATTGAGATACCGACGATCGAATCTCGGGCAAGTAACATACCGATGACAAAGGGAACAACGTATGTTGTTATGCGGTTTGACCGATAAAGATCTTCGTAGAATATGTGGGAGCCAATATGAACATCCAGGTTCCACTATTGGTTATTGACCGGAGACGTGTCTCGGTCATGTCTACGTACTTCTCGAACCCGTAGGGTTCGCACGCTTAACGTTCGGTGACGATCGGTATTATGAGTTTATGTGTTTTGATGTACCGAAGATAGTTTGGAGTCCCGGATGTGATCACGGACATGAAGAGGAGTCTCGAAATGGTCGAGACATAAAGATTGATATATTGGATGACTATATTCGGACACCGGATGAGTTCCGGGGGTCACCGGATAATTATCGGAGTGCCGGGGGGTTATCGGAAACACCGGGGGAACTATTGGGCCTACATGGGCCATAGGGAAGAAGGGAGGCAGCCCACAAGGGCAGCCGCGCCCCCTCCCTATAGGGAGTCCGAATTGGACTAGGGAGGGGGGCGCGCCCCCCCCCCTTTCCTTCTCCTCTCCCTCTCCTTCCATCCCCTTCCTCCTCCTAGTTGGACTAGGAAAGGGGGAGTCCTACTCCTACTAGGAGGAGGACTCCTCCCCCTCCTTGGCGTGCCCCAAGGGCCGGCCGGCCTCCCCCTCGCTCCTTTATATACGGGGGCAGGGGGCACCCTAGAACACACAAGTTGATCATTGATCTCTTAGCCGTGTGCGGTGCCCCCCTCCACCATAATCCACCTCGGTCATATCGTCGTAGTGCTTAGGCGAAGCCCTGCGCCGGTAGCTTCATCATCACCGTCATCACGTCATCGTGCTGACGAAGATCTCCCTCGACACTCTGCTGGATCGTGAGTTCGTGGGACGTCATCGAGCCGAACGTGTGCAGATCGCGGAGGTGCCGTACTTTCGGTACTAGGATCGGTCGATCGTGAAGACGTACAACTACATCAACCGCGTTGTCATAACGCTTCCGCTTTCGGTCTACGAGGGTACGTGGACAACACTCTCCCCTCTCGTTGCTATGCATCACCATGATCTTGCGTGTGCGTAGGAAATTTTTGGAAATTACTACGTTCCCCAACACATATCACATCACAACATGCCCTACAAAAACAAGTTAAACGTCCTCTACTTTGTTGTTGCAAGTTGTACGTGGCTGCTACGGGCTTCTAGCAAGAACCATTCTTACCTACGCATAAAACCACAACAGTGTTTCGTGAAGTTTGCTGTTTTAACCTTCTTCAAGGTCCGGCCGCAGCCAAATTCGGTTCAACTAAAATAGGAGAAACAGACACCCGCCAGCCACCTTTATGCAAAAATAGTTGCATGTCAGTCGCTGGAACCGGTCTCATGTGCGTGGACATGTAAGGTTGGTCCAGGCCGCTTCATCCCACAATACCGCCGAATGAAAATAAGACATTGGTGGTAAGAAGTATGACTATCACCACCCACAACTCCTTGTGTTCTACTCGTGCATATCATCTACGCATAGACCTGGCTCATGATGCCACTGTTGGGAATCATTGCATGGAAAACAAAAAAAATCTAAGCACAGGCAATGATCTATCCATGGAGATGCAAAACAACGAGGGGAAGAGTGTGTCTACGTACCCTCGTAGACCGTAAGCGGAAGCGTTTCAAAGCACGGTTGATGTAGTCGGACTCCTTCGCGCTTCAACCGATCAAGTACCAAACGCATGGTACCTCCGCGTTCTGCACACGTTCAGCTCGGTGACGTCCCTCGGCTTCTTGATCCAGCAAGACATCGAGGTAGTAGATGAGTTCCGTCAGCACGACAGCATGGTGATGGTGATGGTGAAGTGATCTCCGCAGGGCTTCGCCTAAGCACTACAAAAATATGACCAGGGGTGTAAACGGTGGAGGGGGCGCCGCACACGGCTAGGCAATTGTCTGGGGTGTGCTAGGCGCCCCTCCTCATATATATAGGTGGGAGGGAGAGGGGAGAGGCCAAGGGGCGCCCCAAGTAGGTCCGAACCCTACTTGGGCTCCTACCCTTGGCTGCGCCCCCTACCATGTTTATCGAAGGGGGGAGGAAAGAGGGGGGAGAGGGAAGGAAGTGGGAATCCTAATCCACACTTACCTTTCCCTTCCCCCCTTTCCTTATACTCCTTAGGCCGGCCCATATGAGGGGCGCACCAGCCCCTTGTGGCTGGTGCGTTCCCCTCTTGGCCCATAAGGCCCACATCTTTTGCCAGGGGTGTCCGGAACCCCTTCTGGTGACCCGATAAGTACCCGGTACCCCCCGAAACACTTTCGGTGTCCAAATATCATCGTCCTATATATCAATCTTTATGTCTCGACCATTTCGAGACTCCTCATCACGTCCGTGATCTCATCCAGGACTCCGAACAACATTCAGTCACCAAATCAAGTAACTCATATAATACTATATCGTCATCGAACGTTAAGCGTGCGGACCCTACGGGTTCGAGAACTATGTAGACATGACCGGGACACCTCTCCGGTTAATAACCAATAGCGGAACCTGGATGCCATATTGGCTCCTACATATTCTATGAAGATCTTTATCGGTCGAACCGTTATGACAACATACACAATTCCCTTTGTCCATCGGTATGTTGCCCGAGATTCGATTGTCGGTATCTTCATACCTAGTTCAATCTTGTTACCGGCAAGTCTCTTTACTCGTTTCGTAATACATCACCTCGTGACTAACTCCTTAGTCGTTTGCTTGCAAGCTTATGATGTGTATTACCAAGAGGGCCCAGAGATACCTCTCCGATACTCGGAGTGAAAAATCTTAATCTCGATCTATGCCAACTCAACAAACAGCTTCAGAGATACCTGTAGAGCATCTTTATAATCACCCAGTTACGTTGTGACGTTTGATAGCACACAAGGCATTCCTCTGGTATCCGAGAGTTGCATAATCTCATAGTCGAAGGAATATGTATTTGACATGAAGAAAGCAATAGCAATAAAACTGAACGATCATTATGCTAAGCTAACGGATGAGTCTTGTCCATCACATCATTCTCCTAATGATGTGATCCCATTATCAAATGACAACTCATGTCCATGGTTAGGAAACCTTAACCATATTTGATCAACGAGCTAGTCTAGAAGAGGCTCACTAGGGACACGGTGTTTGTTTATGTATTCACACATGTATTAAGGTTTCAGATCAATACAAATCTAGCATGAATAATAAACCTTTATCATGAATAAGGAAATATAAAATAACAACTTTATTATTGCCTCTAGGGCATATTTCCTTCATAAATTGCAGCAAAACATATTTGGTTTTTATAATATAATTAAAGTAGACCCAGGGGCCATAGTTTTCATTAGAGGCTTCTCTCCTGAACACATAACATAGTTGGGTGAACAAAGTACTGTTGGGCAATTGATAGAAAAGTGCATATCTATGATGTATTCACGTCAATGATCATGTAAATAGGCATCACGTTCGAGACAAGTAGACCGACTCCTGCTTGCATCTACTACTATTACTCCACCAATTGACCACTATCCAGCATGCATCTATAGTATTACGTTCATGAAAAACAGAGTAACACCTTAAGCAAGATGAAGACAAAGTAAACCCAATCAAATAAACCCCGTCATTTTACCCTTAATGACAAAAATACAAATACGTGTCTTGTCCCCTTCTGTCACTGGGATATAGAGCACCGGAAGATTGGACCTATTACAAAGCACCTCTCCCGCTGAAGATGAATCAATCTAGTTGGCCAAACCAAACGGATAATCGGAGAGAAATACAAAGCTATAACAATCATGCATAATAAAGTTCAAAAAAGACTCATTTACTTTCAATGAATAATCTAATCATAAACCCATAATTCATCGGATCCCAACAAACACACCGCAAAAGAAGATTACATAGGATAGAACTCCAAGAAGATCGAGAAGAACATTGTATTGAAGATCAACGAGAGCGAAGAAGCCATCTAGCTACTAGCTATGGACTCATAGGTCTACGGTAAACTATTCACGCATCATTGGAAGGTAGCAAGAATGATGTGGAAGCCCTCCGTGATCGATTCCCCCTTCCACAGATTACCGAAAAAGGCCTCCAGATGGGATCGCGAAAGAACAGAAGCTTGCGGCGGCGGAAGAAGTGGAATTAGGTCAGATGAAGCCATGTGGGGCCCACAAGGTAATAGGGCGCACCTTGCCGTCTGCTTGTTTGTGCTCTGGCCTCCTCCTGGAGCTTGTAGGGTCTCTTATGTCTAGAAAAAAAATCGTCAAAAAGTTTCGTAGCGTTTGGACTCCGTTTGGTATTGATTTTCTGGAACGTAAAAAACAAGCAGAAATTAGCAACTGACACTAGGCACTGGGTTAATAGGTTAGGTCCCAAAAATGTTATAAAATAACATATAAGGCATCCATGATTGATAATATAATTGTATGAAACAATTAATAATTATAGATACGTTGGAGACGTATCAGCCGCCACATCACCGCCCGATTCGAGCTTCTCCCGCCACTGGCAATCCGCCGCACGATTCAAGTTCCCGCCGCTGCATTTGAAGCTCGACACTCGGGCACCACCCCGCTCCTCGTCGCTCGGCCACCGCCATGCCGTCGACGAAAATCTCGAAGAGCAAGACCGGCTTCTTCGGGGTGCGGTAAAAGCCGTCCTAGAACTTTGACATGGAGTTCCAGTGCGGTGGCTATTGCTACTGGATCGGCGTGTTCGAGTCCACCGACGTGGCCGCGCGTGCGTACGACGTCGCAGCGTAGCGTTTCGGCCAGCCGAGGCATGAGATGAACTTCTCAGAGAGCGAATCCCGGGCAGACGCGGAGTTCATCGGGCGGAAGAATATTACCATTCGGTGGATGGACAAGGAGGAGGAGGAGGAGAAGAATAAGCCGGCGATTCTCGTTCCTCCCGGCGATAGTGACGATGCGGCGATGGCGAGGCCGAGCAGAAGAAGAAGGGGGTGAAGGAGGAGGAGGCCGGCCCCTTGATGGTGATTCCCGTCGAGTCCGACTCGTCGGACTGGGATGACTCGGAGGAGGAGGACGAGTGCGACGATCCCATCAAAGACGAGTTCTGAGAGCAGTTCAAGAGCGACGACGAGTAGACTCGTAGTAGTAGTAGTTTGAACTATGTTTAATTATGTTAAGAACTATATTTGTTCCAAATAAACTTGTTATGTTTTAAATATGTTTGAAATGATGTAGTGGCTGAACTAGTTTTACATCTTCAAATGCATTAGTTTTACATCACCAAATATTTATCTTTTAAAGTTGGGAGACTTTTTTGAAGATGTAAATTATACAACACCTACTTTTACATCTTCAAATATACATCTTTTATTGGAGATGCTCTTACATCATTCTATTGGACCGAGGTCCGTGTTCAAGTTTCAACTTCGAAGCCTATTTTCTGTAACCAGTACAGACGCAAACATGTCATCATGTTTTCATGCCCTGTATACATGACCTTATGCGGGCTTCTGTTAGTGAGAAAGGGGAGTTGAGATTGTGCGTCCTTTTTGCTGAAAACCATCCCATATTCCCATGTGTAAAGCAAGCAACGAAACATGCCATGTGCAGCGTGAAACTATAACCCTCATTAAGAACTCATCCGTTTGTCAATGGCATGTTTGCACACCATCTAAGCTTCATTGCATGTAAACATAGCTTCAATTAGCCACACAAGACCGAGATGTCCAGAGTTCAGTTCAGACTATCGCATACGTAGCAGCTTGTCAGCAGTGGAGATTCAGACTCCAGATGAACTAAATCCTGCCGCGAAAACAATTTTTAGCAAACCAGAGAGGAAAATACTCTAGATAGTACTCCCTGCGTAAATAAATATAAGAGCATTAAAATCACTAAAATGGTGATCTAGATGCTCTTATATTTCTTTACAGAGGGAGTAGTACAATGCGTTGCTGTTTTGTGTTTATCTGACATGGAACGGTTGTTTCCTGTGGTGCAGTCTCCTTGGTCCCTGTGGGGCTAAAGAAAAAGTGTTTCCTTGGTCCATGCACGACACTGCACACAGCTTAGTTTAGGCGCTGCAGATGATAACCTAACAACAAGCTCGTACAAATCACCAACAGCATGCACGAGGCAAAGGAGAAGGCCTGGAAAATATGGCCATAGAACAGGTGCAAATTATTGCGCAAACCCTACCACATGACTAGCTACGTTACACAATGGTTGGTGTTCAAACGAGAGACATGCGTCGCTTCAGGGGCACATGCTGATTCCGATTGCAGGTAGACTGTTCGAAGCTTCCCTTTTCAAAAAGGAGTTGTCTACTCCACTGGCCACCATTGCATTTCATTATCCTCAAGAGCCGGCTTAACCTAATGGATTCTTGCGCACGATCGGGACGCGCCAACAGCAAGGAAGCTGCTCGATCGAGACCCTTGTGTCTTAATGAATGGTTCCGGCCGGTGACCACATAGGGCAGGGTACGTGGTCTAGGTTTGTGTGTTCCTCAAGCATGCTTGTTCAATCCCCCTATGAGAATTCGACATTCTTTGGTAACTTCAGTTCAAGCACTCCCGTAGGCAAGAAAAATGGCCGGTGTGCATTGTAATGACGCAGAGGCCAGGGATGATCCTGATAGGATCTGTTGATCCAGTGGGCATGGGTATTCCGGTAGTGGTGATAGGTATTACCTTTTCCATGTGGCTCGAGGAGCTCCCGGTGCCAGCCATGGCGCCGGTTCTGGAGATGGCAGAGGGTAGTGGTGGCGGTGCTTCCCGTCAGTACTGCACTAACCCTAGATCGGTAGGGGATGTAGGTGGGGTGTACGGTGTCGCGACGAACCTCTTCCTCCGAGCCGCCGACCCCACCTCTTTATATATAGTGCAGGTGACAGGGGCCCGTCAACCATAGTGGGTTGAGCGCCCCCGATCAGGGTGCGGATCTAAGGGCCCGGTGGGCCGTTGGGCCCACACGGTTGAGATCATCCTAACATTCTCCCCCTTGATCTCAACTTTTACTTTTGACCTTATACTTTTACTTTACTCGTTTCATAACAGATCAGTACATAGAACATGTTTCATCGTCACAGCTCAATTGCCGATAGAATCAGACAGCCACAACATACCTCTCAATTTTGAAACAAATTCTTTAACCTTGGGCCCTTTTATTGTCCGGAAATTTTAGACTATACCATAAAACCCATGTCGACTGTGTGTTCTCCAAACACACTGGGCGGTAAGCCTTTAATAAGCAGATCTGCAAAAACTTGTTTGTTGCTTTTATGCTCCAAGCATTTCAACATAATTCCGGACCTTTCTCCTTAACAACGTACAACTTTGTGTCAATGTGTTTGGCACCACACTTGACTCATTGTTATAGGAGTGAATTACTTAAATGGTTATCGCTGCTGTCAACCATTATCAACTCCGGGTACAGGTTTCCATAACGATTTTGCCTGTCCCTCAGCCTCATATCATGCTATACTTTATATTTGCATCACATTGATGATAAATGATTCATTCTATAGAGTTCTTCCACACAAAAACTCCTAATGTGAAGGTCAACGACAATTGTGGATTTCGCTGTACATTTCACAAGCTTTTATCTTTGTACTCACAACCTTTTGAGAGCACTTGTTTCTTTCAGCATGAGGCCGATATCTTTGACTCCATTCCATCAATTTAAATATGTACTGGACATTGCCAAAACAACCCGGATATGTGAACTATGTCACAGTAATGTTACACTTTTGCATTCATAAAGCTTCCAACAGCTGAAACATATGGTACCATATTCATTTGGTCTATTTCACATTGACTCTTGGAACACTAAAGTTCCCAAAATCATTACCCTTTACTATAAGAACAGGCGTAGGTTTTCTCACATGCATACTTTTAGAGACTTTCCAAAGTATGCTCATGCGACACTCCTAATACCCCCTTTTTTTCTTGGTGAATCTCAATAATTATAACGAGAGTCACTCTACTGAGAACATTCTTTTGAACTTTGAGAACAAGAATTTCTTTTCTCCTGCTGCAGTAGATTGACATCACCATTAGCAAGTAGGACGTCATGCACATGCACAGGATTAGGAAATGAATTTCCCGTTCTATAACTTTGCATGAATACAATTGTCTTCTCATTTTCTTTAACCCAAAAAAACATCTGATTCTTCTAACTTTAAATGCCACTGTCTAGAGACATGCTCTAGTCCACAAAAGACTTCTTGAAGAAGTATCCCTCGTGTTCTTTACTTTCATCTGATGTAACTCAGATCATGATGTCGATCATGATGTGCCACTAACAGGCAAATTGATCCTATAGTCTTTCATCTCCAAGAAGCAATAGGTATTACAGGACCTGTATCACAAGATCCATGTTTAGTCATTCCTCCTTTATGGAGCTAACAACAGGTGTTGTATAAGTCATACAACATGCTCCCCCAGATACAATCTATTCGAGTCTTAGGTATTTTCATACCATGCTCCCCCAGATTACTCCATCTTTACTAAAAAATGGGGTATCTTTAAACTCTATTATTTGGGTTTATTCTGTTAAAACTTTCTTCTTTATGGCACTTTTAAGCATCGTCTTAGTATTCCTTAGTCTGCTTTCGAAACTGTGAAAAATCTAGGGATACAACTATTTCTTTTCTTTAGGGGTATTATTATGACCGTCGTACTCCCACAGACGATCACATTCTTCATTAATGGAACACTTTAGATGCATAATGTTCATCACGGTATCTTCTCCCCCTCGAAATGTGGCAAGAACTTTTCTGCCACAATTTCGAAAACCATTCATAACTCTTGTGAATTGAGGAAACTTTGATTATGTATTTCATTCATCTGACTACTTCATGCGAAATGAAGTTATCTGTTAACTGGTATGGGAGTACTTTTCCCTCATTCCATTCCAGAAACTCAACAGAGTTCTTGATCATTAGTACTTTTGCAAGTCACACTTGCATATCATTCTGATCTTTAGGTTCGTCTGTAACTTTTATTCTCTTTGGATTTATTGAGTGCTTAATGATCATTACACATAAGGTGTACGATCGATACTAGGAAAGCATAATAGCTACTCCATACTTTTCTCCCAGAGTGGGACACATTAAATGCACATGATTCATCATACCTTTCTCCTCTCATACAGGATAAGTTCTTTGCCAAAATTTCTCCTGCCATATAGGATTTTTGACATAATACTATGTTAACTTTACCCAGTTACGCAGGTATTTTCCCAGACTTTCCCCGCCATGCGGGTTTTATCATAATCCTCTTTTCCCGCTATGCGGGTAATTCCCTGTAAGGAACATAAATGCCAGAATTAGCTCTTTTGACTGCATATGCAATCATGAAATTTAGAAATAAATCCGAACGCTCTTTGACACACATGCTTAATCCGACGTTGGTCAAATTAAACAGGCATGTTGCTTGTTTCATCTCAAATCGTGTTGATTGAAAAATCTTCGTCATATAGAATACATAAAAGACATTCGTCAACCAAGACTCTCAATGATCTATTTCTTTTCTTTTGAAGCCATTCTTTAGAGAGAACATACTCTCTCACGTTATGACCTTTCTTGGTCATCTTTCGGGTCACAAGTACCCAGACATTCGCTTTCACGAATGAAAACATGGAAAACTTTTAGTTTGAGAAAACTTAGCCAATAATCAACAATAATGAGCATAAAAAAATAACCCTACGCTGGTCTGGTTAAAAAAATATGCACATTAAACTTTTTAAAACTTTCTTTTTATATTCTAAATTACCGTTGTGGCAGAATTAGAATAAAACACCATCCTTCTACATTAATTCCATATCACCGTTGGGCGGAAATGGAAATAATGCATATAACTCATAAACAATGTGATGATAGTATTTCTATTAACAACTTTGCTAAGAAATAATAATCATCATCAACTTTATTCCAGCGGGAATAAGAAATATACATTTCTCTAGCTCAAGAGCATTTCTTGATCTTTATCTGTTCTCTGAAAATTGATCACTTTCATACAAAATTTATCAGAGATTTAAGCTTTGAACATAGGACTCATAGAATTATAATACTGTTATCATCAATGTTGGTCAGAAAATAACAATACCATATTTTCACTTTAAAACAAATATCTTTCTTTTGTCACAGGGGAAAACATGGCTAAGAACAGTTCTTCCAATTAAATTTTCCCGTTGGTTCCAATTTAATTTGAAGAATAAAACTTTTACTTTGCAGCGGAAACTTTACAATATTCTATTCACAAACAATTCTGTACTCTTTTACTCTCTAAGCAATTTTAACCGATTGGTTCAAAATTGAATTAGAGAAGCAACAATTTAATCTTTCACAGTGGAAGATATGAATAAAATTCATGAACTTTTTTTTCTCTTTACAGAAACTTTTCTTTGACCAAATAAAAAATCATGAACTTTTTAATTTTCTTTGTAAAATTCATGAACATTTCTTTTTCTTAAAATTTTCTATTTTCATTTTCAGAAACTTTTCTGTTTACTTTTTCTATTTTCTAAACAAACTTTCTTTGAATTTTATTTGAATAGAAAATACTATGTGAAATCTGCCCAAAAAAGTGGACAAAAAACAAAAAAGAAAAGTACAGCGCAGCTACAGCCTCGGCCTGACGCGCGAGGCAAAAACTGGCCCACGACCTGTGAGGCGCGCGCTATTGCCAGCCTCGCCACTTTCAGCCCGATGGCCCAGGCAAGCGCAGCCTAGCTGCCGCCTCTGTAACGGCCCATAAGGCCCGTAGGGCAGCCATCAAGTGCTCCTGGTCGTCGGATTCCATCTGACGGACCAGCGGACGACTCGGGCGATCAAAACGCCTCTCAGTCGTCGGGGGGAAAACCCTAGCTCATTCCCCCCCGCACGCGCCGCTCACTCCCTCTCGCTGTTCGTCTCCACAACGGCGGTTCTGCCGGTCGGTCCGGTCGCGCCAGTCGCCGGCAACGGCGTCCACCACCGCGCGAGCCTGGCCGCTTCTCTTTCCTCCTGTTCCCCTTCTCTTTCCTGTTGCAGAGAGGGCTGGGCCGTCCTCCAATCTGTCTCCGCAGCCGGGGCCCGAGGCCACCGGCGAGCTAAGTCTGGCTGCCGGCGACGGCGACCTGAAGCCACCGCGCTGCACGCGCCACCCTCTCCTCCCCCCTTTTCCTCCTGTCCTCTCCTCTGTGTCTTCACCACCAGCGCCTCCTCTTTTTCGATCTGGACGACGACTGCGGCGGAGGTTTCGACGGCGGCGCCGTGGCCTTCCCCCTCGCCGGCTGCGCGCCCACCTCGCGGTGAGCGCGCCGCCGTCGAGCGGTTTGGCTGCGGTGCCCCCCTTCTCCTTTTCCGGCGAGCCCTTGGGCTAACTCCGGTGGTTCTTCTTCCGGATGGCTCGGCGTGCCGATGCCCGTCCGGATCGAGAGGAACGGTGCGGCCATAACGGCGGCGCTACTTTCTCCGGAGAGGAATTTTTCTTTCACCTGTTCTAGGGTTCTTTGGGGAGGGGAGGATTTCTGTTGCTACCGAAAATCCAAAACGCCAACCTGGGCTGATACCATTGATAGGATCTGTTGATCCAGTGGGCATGGGTATTCCGGTAGTGGTGATAGGTATTACCTTTTCCATGTGGCTCGAGGAGCTCCCGGTGCCGGCCATGGCACCGGTGCTGGAGATGGCAGAGGGTAGTGGTGGCGGTGCTTCCCGTCAGCACTGCACTAACCCTAGCTCGGTAGGGGATGTAGGTGGGGTGTACGGTGTCGCGACGAACCTCTTCCTCCGAACCGCCGACCCCACCTCTTTATATATAGTGCAGGTGACAGGGGCCCGTCAACCATAGTAGGTTGAGCGCCCCCGATCAGGGCGCGGATCTAAGGGCCCGGTGGGCCATTGGGCCCACACGGTTGAGATCATCCTAACAGATCCCCCTTTTGTAAAGAAAAATGTAGAGAGCAAAAGGTATATCTTCAGCTTGTACGTGCCTTGCCTTCTGTTCATTTCATTCTTTAGAGACGGTTCAAGGGGTGTCATGTAATCACCTAAACCTCTTGAAACAAAAACAAAAGAAAAAAAGAGAAAAGAAAAGAAAAAAAAAGTATGCATATATCACAGTTTGTTGAAGAGAAAAGAAAAGGTAAGTACGATGTACAATACGACGATATTGCCCGGGAGGATACTTGCCGATCCATCCCCTATAACGAAAACCAAAAAAGTTCTTATGTTTGCAGCTAGTAGGAGCATCAACACCTTACTGGTGCGACCCTTGCATGTACAGTATAGGCAGCAGCTTGTTCGGCTCTTGGATCCGATGATCTCTTCTACCACTCTCCCTTCTACCTCCTCTTATTCCCCGGAGTTTGTTGCGAGGAAGATCGGGGCCGGCGTCGGCGTCGTGTCGACGCCCCACACCATGATCTCCAGGCAGTCTTGAGGGATGCCCTTCACCTTGCTATAATCCTCCGACACCACTTGCTGCACAAACCTCATCGAGTCCTGCGAAACAATGATACAAGAAAACATGTTAGCTCTGGCAAAAGCGAAAAATCATCATAGGTCGTCTGGCATCATCGCATTACAGAGATGGAAACATGCTGTAACGGCCTCTCATGATTGATCGCAGCAACTAGCGAGAGGGGGTGCTTTAGTGGTTAGATTCATGACAGGTGAAACAGTCAGCTGCACACCTAAAAGAAGCCCTGGTTTTCTCAAGAACGGCATTAGCTATTAGCCAGGGGTACTACGGCAGTACTGCTGGTGCTGTGGGCAACCACCAACACCGAGCGTGTCTTGCCTTGCACCAAATCCTACTCATCCCCACGGCCGGGGCCCCTCCCCACCAAATCATGCCACTCGCACCGCACCGGATTAAATTAAAGATAAGCCCCCCGCGATTTGGCATTTGCATTGCCATTTCCAGATCCTCACGGATTCGACCCGTTTTGTCGATTGCCGCAGCTTCGGTGTACCGACCGACGCCCGCGCCAATTTTTTTTGCAAATTTCCTGATGAAACGAAGGAGGGCCTCCACCGATGTTTATGCGGAATTGAAGGACGCGTGACAAGTTGAATTTGACCGGAAAAGTTGGGACAGATGGGCCACGAGGCGTCGAGGCCTTCCAACCCCACCTGTACCACATGCACGAACAGAGCTGGCTAGCTAGCAGACAGGGCGAGACGCCGCTTTCATGGCGGAAGATTGCCTCCGCGACATCGCTGTGCCGCGCGAAAGGCCATATGAATGCTTGCTGCTAGTTCCGGGCGTGCATGCATGCATGGCCACGCCGATCGAGCCGGCCGGCCGGCCGAGGAACGAGGAAGCAAGCAGTGTGCTACTGCTACTGGTTACTGCTGTACTGCCAATGAAGGGTCGATGGTTGACTGACCTGGGACTTGTCGGGCTCGGAGGTCGGGTAGCGGCCCCAGCGCTCGGGGTCCCAGAGCACGGAGCTGTTGAAGGCGAAGCCGTGGACGTCAATCTCAGGCGAGGTCGCCGCCGTGCCGCCGCCCGTGCCGGCGGTGCCGTTGCTCATCAGGTCCCTGGAGAACCAGCCGAGGACCTTGGAGGAGCTGCACGCAGGGCCCTGGATGACCACCTTCCGCTCGTTCCGCGACATCCTCGCCACCGGCCACGCACCGAATGTACTGCAAAAGATTTTGCGTAAAAGCAACAGATTCTCGCGTTAGAGATTTGGATTAGATACCTACAATATTTAGATGGTGGAAACGGCGCGCATGTGCCGAAAAGCTTGAAAAGATGCTGGTAAGTAGTGTGTCCATGTCATGCTGCCGCGACGGCAAATTAGTGGCTTGCTAAATATGGTACTTGTACTGGTGATTAAGCATGTCTTATCGCGCAGATCGAAATGGCTGGCATGCAGTTTCTGAAGCATTAATTCGTAGAAACACTTTTTTTTTCTGCCTAACTATGCTAGACGTCAATTTCTGACAGCAGTTTGGAGTATGCTGAAATGCAGATTGGACATACTATATAAGTACCCGTATATATATACTCGGAGAAGTACTACTGGCGTGTTACAGACACTAATGCCACTAATGCAGGAGATTGCTAATCAATCTAACACGACGGGAGCGATGCTGCAGATACTACGAATATTTCCAAAATAGGAGTAAACCGAGTAACCGACGGGTGAAACTGCAGAGGGTCAAGAATCAGAACCAACAAGACAATAGTAGAACTGATCTGACGAAGATCACTCTTCCCTTTCCTTTTTGGCGAACTGAACAAGACCAGTCAGCCTGGAAATAACAGCGAGAAACCCGTGCCGTGTACGTACGTAGTACTGGCTCGGATTCCTCGACCCCGAATAGAACATGCAAGGCGTCTGCCGTGATTGCGAGTACTCCCAGTTTGACAGTTAGCAGCCGTGCAACGTCCGGCAGGAGCTCCCCGCGCTCATGTTTCCCTGTCAGGCCCGCGGGGAGGAAGGACACCGCTCACCCGCACCGTTGGTTGAGGGGTGCCAATCATTCTACCGACACATTTGGGCGTCTCCTACGCAACAACAACGCCCCTTCCTGATGCCTGCCATTGGCACCCAGGACGGAACAAGACCGTTACGTCGCCGTCCTAGTAAAATAACACAAAAGCAATGAACCGCTTGCTCTGCTCCAGCCTGACTGACTAGAGAGGGGAGATCCATCCCAAGTGGTACAGCGCAGGCCTGGCAGGGGAAAAGAATGGGAGCAGAGAGATAAAAAACGACCCTTTAATGGGGAGGGTGAGCGGCCTCCTCACATCACATGGCCCGGATGATAATTGGATCGTCGCCGGCGATTAAACTAGCCCTGGGCCGGAGGTCGTCCAGGCGGTGCGTGAGCTGTAGCCCTCGGGGCAACCTGACAAAGTTGCTTGCAACTAGCCCTGCGAGCGTGAGCGCTTTGCTCGCTAGCTGCGTACTTCGCCGCGTGACCGTCCGCGCGCACCAACACAAGGCAAAAGTTTTTCTTGTTTTGCTCGAGTGAAAGATCTTCTTTCACTTTGCTGCTGGGAGGACGCGAGGGAGGGAGAATGCAAGGGCTGAGGAACGGACTGGACGGTACCTGATCTGCCGGAGCTGGTCGAAAAAGCGCAGCTCGTACACGTCGCCGAGGCCGGCGAAGTGAACGATGGCGGCGAGGCGGTGCCGCTCGATGTGCTCCAGCGCGGTGTTGCGCTGGTGGTGGCGCTCCTTGCCCGCGGCGACCTCGGCGGCCGTGAAGTTCTCCTTGTACGTCAGGTGGCGGTAGAGGATCCCCGTGTCGCGCAGCAGCTTCGCCGTCGCCGGCACGTCGGGGGCGGCCTCCACCACCAGCCACAGCAGCGGCGGCGGCACGAGCCGCAGGGTGTGCGCCATCCTGGTCAGCATCGCCGGCCGCTCGCCGGCCGCCGTAGGCGTCGACTCGGTGGTCGTCACGACCACCAGGAGAGGCCGCGGGACACCCCCGATTCTTGCGGCCGCGTCCCGCGCCAACAGGCTCCGGTCCATGGCTGCGCCCGACGCGATCACTTGCGGCGTCTTCGCCATGTGGCTGCTCCCCACCCCGGCGGGCGCGACGGACCGCCAGTCGGAGACGGAGGAGGGCGCGAAGCCCGTGAAGAAGCCCATGACGAAGCAGAGGCTGGAATGCAGCAGCGCCTTCTTCCACAGCTGCGAGCCGCCGGATGCCTTCTTGGCCCTCCCGCCTGCCGCGCCAACGTGGTCCATGGCGGAGCCCATGAAGCAGACCACCACCGACGCCTCCCTAGCCGCAGCAGACGACGATCTCCCTCGCGCTCTCGAGAGCCTCGCGTCGCGCCGTGCCGTGTCGTAGCCAGAAGCTAGCGCGGCTGCCTGATTGTAGCCTGGTTAGGCAGCGGCGGTAGTGGCGGACGCGAATTTGGCAGTGGAGGTGGGTTTAAAAAGGGCGGGAGGTGGCGGGCAGCGGAGGCAGAGGGAGGAAGCGGCACGAGCGGGGAGCGCCACCAACGCCCTCTCCCTTCTCCGGGACGCCGCTATCATGATTAGGTGGCGTGCCGGCGAGTGACGCACTAATGCGCACACTGCCCCAACTACATCGAAATCTATATGCACGGGCGCACCAAGCTATTTTCGACCGTCGGATGGATATCAGACGAATGCAGTCTAGCTGATGAATGGATTGTTGGCACATTAGCAACAATGCTCTCACGCACTACCAAAATCAAGCCGCACTACAGCATTTCCCTCTCTCAACATTAATGTAGATTTCTAATTTCTATCTTCAAGCATAGGAATGGCCGCACCATGTATCCAAATGTAGATATGGTTTGACCATCATCATTATTTTGATGAGATGTTCGAAACAATACTACTAATGCTGGATATATTTTCTATTTTTCTGTTTTGAAACTTGGCCGCGACATCTATAAGCTCCAAGTCATAAAAAAACATAGTCAATATTGTTCTTCTTCCAAAGATCTCGTCGAAATAAAGATTATAGCCAAAATATATCCGAATTTATATATTCCGTTAAAAATATGTAACCTTTTTTTTATCTAGACACAAAGAGTAAACATACATATTTGTTCATGGGAGAGTAAGATGTGGAGTGCCGGTTCAATTCAAAAAAGCAGAAGGACAATTTTGCAAATGTGCCAACAATTCACTTTCTAGCCAAACCACATCCCTCGGATTTTCATCCAATGGCCCAAAATCAGTGGTGCACTTGGTGCACAGATTAGCCCGTTTCACACGATACGTTCTCTGAATGCCTTCGATGGGGTGATGCCTTTTGCTCTAGCTACAAGCAAAATCTTTTGGATTCGCTTCGGCTGCACACGAGATAGTTCACGCTGTCGTTCGTAAGGCCTAAAAGATCAAACAGATCATAGTCTACCAAAACTATTGTATCCGAGGGTCATATCTTGGCCTTCAGTTCAGCAAAAAAGGCCTAGTATCAGAGTGTTGCGTTGAAGCTATCGTGTGTTGTCGTCATCCATTTTGTCAATGTTTTCTTTACGTGTTTGATGATAGTGACATTTGTGGCGATGAAAAACAAATGATGCTATGGGCGCTCGGATCGAGAAGCACAACCAAGCAACCTCACTCCCTCGAGTGGTTGTTGATGTTGTGGCGTCGTTTCCTCTTTTGTTCGGTGATGGGTTCCAGTTGGTGCATGTCCAATGCATGTCATCACTTGACCGACTCCACCACGCGCATGGATAAAGAACACGCCATATTAGGATAATGCATGTCAAGGACTTTAATTTGGTAGTGGTGGTGGGTTTTAGAAGGGCGAGAGGTGGCGGATAACGAAGCTAGAGGGAGGAAGAGGCATGAGGGGAGTGCCACCAACGCTTTCTCCCTTCTCCGGTATGCCGCTATCATGATTAGGTGGCGTGCGGGCAAGTGACGCACTAACGGGCACACTTCCCCAACCACACCAAAGTGTAAGCAGTTTCGTCTCGGTCGTAAGGTATGCTTTTCCCAGCATGGTCTGCCACATATGTGGGGTGTATGAATGCCTCTGACACGGTGATGACTACATAACTACAAGTAAAATCTATTGGATTCATTTTGGTTAGTTCAGACTGTCGTATGTAAGGTATAGAAGATCAAACTACTACAGATCATGATCTATAAAAATCATTCTTGTTTCAAGGAGCATATCTTGGCCTTTAATCCAGCAAAGAAAAAAAAAGCCTGGTATCAAAGTGATGCATCAAAGCAATGAGGGGGAGTGGAGAGAAGACAGGTGTCTCTCCCTCCTATTGGCGCCATGAAAGCTTTTTTTCCTTCTCCAGGACGTTGATATCATGATTAGGTGGCGTGCGGGCAAGTGATGCACTAATGCGCACACTGCCCCAACCACACCAAAGTGTAAGCAGTTTCGTCCGCATCGTAAGCTATGCATTTCCCTGCGTGGCCCGCCGCTTACATGGGTGTCTGAATGCCTCCTATGCGGTGATGCTTGCGCTCTAGCTACAAGCAAAATCTTTTGGATTCATTTTGGGTGGACACGAGATAGTTCAGGGTACCATTTGTAAGGTCTAGAAGATCAAATTACTACAGATTGTAATCTACCAAAATCAATGTTGTTTCAAGGAGAATATCTTGTCCTTCAACTCAGCAAAAAAGTGTAGTATCAGAGTGATGCGTTGAAGCTATCATGTGCTACTTTCATCCGTGTTGTCTGCGTTTGATTTACGTGCTTGGTGATAGTGTCATTTTGTGGTGGTGACAAACGGACAATGCAAGTGATGCAAGGATCGAGAAGCGCTAGCAACCTCACTCCATTGTGGCGTTGTTTTCTCTTTTATTCGGTGATGGGTTCCATTTGGTGCATGTCCCATACGTGCCATCATTTAATCAACTCCAACTCGAGCGTGGATAAACAACACACCATATTAGGATCATGCATGTGAAGGACTTTATTCCATATATTGATTGATTCTTTTTTGTTGCAAACATATGCTCATCGGATCAACCACCTACAAAGTCTAGCTAGATGTGGTAATAAGATTTATGAGTTGTGATCGTTTTGACTAGACAGACAAGTTCACGTATCAATGTTTTGGCTACCCAAAATATAATTTTTGTTTTACTAAAACACATGTGTAAATGTCAAAGCATGGTGTGGCCATAAATTGTTATGATCAATTTTGTTCATTGATGTTGTGGTTCTGGTCAGTTTGTTCAGATGTTGTGCTTCATTGTGTTGCCCTAGTTAATTTGGTGTACTCTCTCAAGCCTTCACGAGATTTTCAAGACTTCCGAGCTATCATCAAAAAGGTCAAGCCGGCTCCGGTAGGGGAGAGGTGACATCTACACGTTAGCGGCTTATTCTGGTGGCGGTTGTGGTCGTTTGATGGTCTGAGACCTCCATGGAATTTTTATTATGTTTGAGGTGCTTTGTATTTCTGATAAACTTTTATAATAGACCTGTATCCTTTTCAGGAAAAAGTCTAATATCAGAGTGATGCGTAGAAGCTATCATGTGCTATTGTCATCCATTTTCTTTACATGTTTGGTGATAGTGTCATTTTGTGGTGGTGAAAAATGGATGATGCAATGGGCGCAAGGATCAAAAAGCACTAGCGATTTCACTCCCTCGAGTGGTTGTTGACATTGTGGCATCGTTTCCTGTTTTGTTGGGTGATGGGTTCCACTTAGTGCATATCCCATCCGTGTCATCATTTCACTGATTCCACCGCGAGTGTGGATAAACAACATGCTATATTAGGATCATGCATGTGAATGACTTTAATTCCATATGTTGATTGATTCTTATGCATTGCAAACATATCCACATTGGATTTAACCACCTACAAAATTTAACTAGATGTGGCAAGAATATTTATGAGTTGTGGTTGTGTTCACTATATAGACAAGTTTACTTGTCATTCTTTTGGCTACCCGTAATACAATTTTGGTTTTACTAGACATGTGCAAATGTCAAAGCATGGTCTGGTGATAAATGGTTCTGATCAAGTTGTTCCGATTAGTTTGTTCAAGGCTAGTGTGGTCCATTGTGTTGTTTTGATCAATTTGTTGTACTCCCGTTAAGTTATCAAGATTTATGGAGTCGAGCTCGAGCCTTCGTGAGAATTTTATATTAGGCAAATTTGGTGTATGCAGTTCAAAGTTTCTGGTCTTGAGAAATGACATTATTGTTCTTTAACTTTGAAACATGCAACAAAGTTCACATGCTTTGAAATATTCCATTGCATATAGTTTTGGATGATTAGACAACATGAATGTATGTATTTCCCTTTGTATATTGTATGTGGAGAAAGTTTCCCTCATACCATCTCAATAGCACCTTCGATCCCCAATCCTATCATCTCTTTCAAATCAACTAGCGTCATCGCCTCCTCTGCTCACAGCACTGGCCACCAGCTCCTACACTTCTACCAAACTTGCCGCTCGCAGCCACCGCATGGATTTATGCTCCCGATTGCCACCTATAGTGCTACTACCAGCCACCGCTTCCCGTTCACAACTTGCCAATGGTGACCGATGGTGGCTGACAACTGATATTTTTACACTCATTTCAACCTTGTTTAAACTGAATTATTTCACTAAAAGAGAGATATTCGCTCCGAGATTGCCACTAATGACTAACGAATGCAAAGGATTCAACAAATCCTCTCTTTGATATTTTTCCACAAGAAATGGGCTAAAAAAGGAAGAGATCACGTGGGAGAAAGGAAAGGAAGGAAAATGGAGAAGAAATAAGTCATCAGGAGGCGTCAGAAGGCCACCAGAACCAAGATGATGTTCCATGCAACCGCACGCGCTCACATGAGTAGTCGTTTGGTGTGGAAACCGAGGCAGGTCGTCCACCTGAACAACTTTTATAAAGGAGACCCCATCGAAATGTCAACAGAAAGGGGAGAAAGAGGAGCGTCGAGCACAACCACAACCTGTTCATCATCATCTTCATCCACAAACCCTAGCCGCTACCATTTTCACCTCCATAGCCATCTCCACCACCATAGTGCTCTCTCATCTAGTTCATGCTTGTAATAATGCATCGCACAAGGCATCCATTATAAGACACATTGCAATCAATCAATCCCAAGATGTGTTCTTTGATGATTTCTTCTCGTGATCTGATCTCCATATGCGAGTAGTTTGGTAAGGTATGGGGTGAGGCATGAGCCTTACAACCCTGGGTATTTGGTGAAGGGATCAATGGAAGTCTTTGACACAACGTCTCGTATGTGTAAAATAAAATTGTTTCGTGAAGTATCTCTTGTCTTGTCCGTGATCTTCATCCCTGCAGGTACCAAGGATCATGGAGATTGAGCACCGATGAGGGTAGGAGCAAGGGGACCATGAAGTGTTATACCGAACACCGGTGATAGTAAGGTTTAGTAGGGTAACATGGATCATATCCTTGGGGATTCATTAGTTGTAGTCATTAAACACCCAATGCTTTTGTCTGATATTATTATCTTAATTATCATGGCAACCCCGCGAGACGGATAGGGCCTTCGGTAGGACAATTGATTCTTGATGCAGGACTCGTACCGGTCAAAATGTTATTTGGACACATCCCAAGTCCGGTACGAAGCAAGCACCTCTTGATGGGTGACTTCCCGAGCACAAACTAATATCATTTATTATCCCAACACCAATACATGGTTGTAAGCATTAAGACCTCATCGCCGTACCTTCTTTTTATTATAAGTGTTTGAATCACTATTTGCTCGCTGATCCGGTCAAAATCTAGATTTGACACTTTGGCAAAAGCTTGCTAGAGACCATCGCTTCAAGGGAGTCTTCCTCTCGTGGGTATGATCTGGGGAAATAGTTGCAGGATGCCCTTTCTTGTTCCAATACCAGATCGATAAAAAGGAGATATCAAGCCCTTTTTCTGGCGCCGTGGCCGAGGATGAGTGTAGTATTCCTAGTCTTTGTGTTTAGAGTTTTTATTGAACTTAATTTTTAGTTTTAGTTTTTACTTTTTCATTTTTAGTTTAAGTCTTATTTTGTTGCAAGTCTTGTCAGTTGAAAAAACCAAAAAAAAGTTACTATGGCTCGTAATCTTGGGAGTTTTGCTACTCCTCGCAACATTTTCATGCGTGAACCAATAGCACTACCTGATGTTGCAGCTGCAGAATATGAGATCTAACCAACCTGGTTTCCATGGTTCAACAGGACCAATTTGGAGGCTCTACTTTTGAAGATGTAGTTATGCATTTACATAATTTTACTGAATTGTGCAACATGATATGCATAAATGATTATGACCCAGATGCTTTGAAACTTCGCTTATTTCCTTTCTCTTTGAGAGGAAAAGCTAAAGAATGGCTTTTAGCTTTGCCTAAAGGCAGTATTACTTCTTGGGATGCTTGTTGCAGTAAATTATTATGTAAGTTTTGTCCACCTGCAAAAATTATGCAATTATGTTCTCAGATTACAAGTTCAAAGCAAGAGGAACGTGAGACAGTAGATCTTGCGTGGGATAGAACGAAAGAAGCTATAAGAAACTACCCCAATCATGGATTGGAGGAGTGGTTAATCCTTCATATGTTTTACAATGGCTTAAATCACATGTCAAAAATTATGCTTGATATATTGCACGAGGAACAATCATGGGAAAGCCCATAGAAGATTTCAAGAAGATACTAGATGATATGCAAGGGAAGCATGCCCAATGGCATGTTGAGAGAACCACAACCAAGAATGTTGATACGTCTCCGTCGTATCTACTTTTCCAAACACTTTTGATCTTGTGTTGGACTCTAATTTCCATGATTTGAGTGAAACCAACCCGGACTGACGCTGTTTTCAGCAAAAACTACCATGGTGTTGTTTTTGTGCAGAAATAAAAGTTCTCAGAACAGGATGAAACTTTTTGGAGATTTTTATGGAATATAAAAAATACCGGAACAAAGACCCACTAGAGGGGGGCCACCAGGTGCCCATGAGGCACCAGGGCGCGCCCACGCCCCTGGGCGTGTCCTGGTGGCTTGTGGGACCCACATGGCTCCGCTGACCCTAATCTCAACACTATAAATTCCTATTTCCCAAGAAAAAAATAAGAAAGGAAGTTTCATCATGTTTTACGTGTTGGGGAACGTAGTAATTTTAAAAAAAATCCTACGCACACGCAAGATCATGGTGATGCATAGCAACGAGAGGGGAGAGTGTTGTCCACGTACCCTCGTAGACCGAAAGCGGAAGCGTTATGACAACGCGGTTGATGTAGTCGTACGTCTTCACGATCGACCGATCCTAGTACTGAACGTACGACACCTCCGCGATCTGCACACGTTCAGCTCGGTGACATCCCACGAACTCACGATCCAGTAGAGCTTTGAGGGGGAGCTTCGTCAGCACGACAGCGTGATGACGGTGATGATGAAGCTACCGGCGCAGGGCTTCGCCTAAGCACTACGACGATATGACCGAGGTGGATTATGGTGGAGGGGGGCACCGCACACGGCTAAGAGATCAATGATCAACTTGTGTGTCTATGGGGTGCCCCCCTCCCCCGTATATAAAGGAGTGGAGGAGGGAGAGGGCCGACCCTCTACTATGGCGCGCCCTGGGGAGTCCTACTCCCACCGGGAGTAGGATTCCCCCCTTCCAAGTAGTAGGAGTAGGAGAGAAGGAAGGGGAATAGAGAAGAGAAGGAAGGAGGGGGCGCCGCCCCTCCCCCTAGTAAAATTCGGACTAGGCCTTGGGAGGCGCGCGACCTGCCCTAGGCAGCCCCTCTCTCTCTCCCCTAAAGCCCAATAAGGCCCACATACTCCCCGGCGAATTCCCGTAACTCTCCGGTACTCCGATAAATACCCGCCACTCAGAACCTTTCCGATGTCCGAATATAGCCTTCCAATATATCGATCTTTACGTCTCAAACATTTCGAGACTCCTCGTCATGTCCCTGATCTCTTCCGGGACTCCGAACAACCTTCGGTGCATCAAAACACATAAACTCATAATATCGATCATCACCGAACGTTAAGCGTGCGGACCCTACGAGTTCGAGAACTATGTAGACATGACCGAGACTCATCTCCAGTCAATAACCAATAGCGAAACCTGGATGGTCATATTGGTTCCTACATATTCTACGAAGATCTTTATCGGTCAAACCGCATAACAACATACGTTGTTCCCTTTGTCATCGGTATGTTACTTGCCCGAGATTCGATCGTCGGTATCTCAATACCTAGTTCAATCTCGTTACTGGCAAGTCTCTTTACTCGTTTCGTAATGCATCATCCCGCAACTAACTCATTAGTTACAATGCTTGGAAGGCTTATAGTGATGTGCATTACCGAGAGGGCCCAGAGATACCTCTCCGACAATCGGAGTGACAAATCCTAATCTCGATCTATGCCAACTCAACAATTACCATCGGAGGCACCTGTAGAGCACCTTTATAATCACCCAGTTACATTGTGACGTTTGGTAGCACACAAAGTGTTCCTCCGGTATTCGGGAGTTGCATAATCTCATAGTCATAGGAACATGTATAAGTCATGAAGAAAGCAATAGCAACATATTAAACGATCAAGTGCTAAGCTAACGGAATGGGTCAAGTCAATCACATCATTCTCTAATGATGTGATCCCGTTAATCAAATGACAACTCATGTCTATGGCTAGGAAACTTAACCATATTTGATTCAACGAGCTAGTCAAGTAGAGGCATACTAGTGACACTCTGTTTGTCTATGTATTCACACATGTATCAAGTTTCCGGTTAATACAATTCTAGCATGAATAATAAACATTTATCATGAAATAAGGAAATAAATAATAACTTTATTATGGCCTCTAGGGCATATTTCCTTCAGTCTCCCACTTGCACTAGAGTCAACAATCTAGTTCACATCGCCATGTGATTTAACACCAATAATTCACATCAGCATGTGATTAACACCCATAGTTCACATCGTCATGTGACCAACACCCAAAGGGTTTACTAGAGTCAATAATCTAGTTCATGCCGCTATGTGATTAACACCCAAAGAGTACTAAGGTGTGATCATGTTTTGCTTGTGAGAGAAGTTTAGTCAATGGGTCTGCCACATTCAGAGCCGTATGTATTTTGCAAATATTCTATGTCTACAATACTCTGCACGGAGCTACTCTAGCTAATTGCTCCGACTTTCAATATGTATCCAGATTGAGACTTAGAGTCATCTGGATCGGTGTCAAAGCTTGCATCGATGAACTCTTTACGACGAACTCTTTGTCACCTCCATAACCGAGAAATATTTCCTTCGTCTTCTAAGGATAATTTTGACCGCTGTCATGTGATCTACTCCTAGATCACTATTGTACTCCCTTGCCAAACTCATAGCAAGGTACACAATAGGTCTGGTAGACAACATTGCATACTTTATAGAACCTATGACTGAGGCATAGGGAATGATTTTTCATTCTCTTTTTATATTCTGCCGTGGTCGGGTTTTGAGTCTTTACTCAACTTCACACCTTGCAACACAGGCAAGAACTCCTTCTTTGACTGTTCCATTTTGAACTACTTCAAAAAACTTGTCAAGGTATGTACTCATTGAAAAAATTTATCAAGTGTCCTGATCTATCTCTATAGATCTTGATGCTCAATATGTAAGCAGCTTCACCGAGGTCTTTCTTTGAAAAACTGCTTTCAAATACTCCTTTATGCTTTCCAGAAAATTCTACATTATTTCCGATCAACAATATGTCTTTCACATATACTTATCAGAAATGTTGTAGTGCTCCCACTCACTTTCTTGTAAATACAGGCTTCACCGCAAGTCTGTATAAAACTATATGCTTTGATCAACTCATCAAAGCGTATATTCGAACTCCGAGATGCTTGCACCAGTCCATAGATGGATCGCTGGAGCTTGCACACTTTGTTAGCTCCCTTTGGATCGACAAAACCTTCAGGTTGCATCATATACAACTCTTTTTTAATAAATCCATTAAGGAATGCAGTTTTTTTTATCCATTTGCGAGATTTCATAAAATGCGGCAATTGCTAACATGATTCGGGCAGACTTAAGCATCGCTACGAGTGAGAAAATCTCATCGTAGTCAACACCTTGAACTTTGTCAAAAAACCTTTTTTGAAATGTCTAGCTTTGTAGATAGTAACACTACTATCAGCGTCCGTCTTCCTCTTGAAGATCCATTTATTTTCTATGGCTTGCCGATCATCGGGCAAGTCAACCAAAGTCCACACTTTGTTCTCATACATGGATCCCATCTCAGATTTCATGGCCTCAAGCCATTTCGCGGAATCTGGGCTCATCATTGCTTCCTCATAGTACGTAGGTTCGTCATGGTCAAGTAATATGACCTCCAGAACAGGATTACCGTACCACTCTGGTGCGGATCTCACTCTGGTTGACCTACGAGGTTCGGTAGTAACTTGATTTGAAGTTACATGATCATCATCATTAGCTTCCTCACTAATTGGTGTAGGAGTCACAGGAACATATTTCTGTGATGAACTACTTTCCAATAAGGGAGCAGGTACAGTTACCTCATCAAGTTCTACTTTCCTCCCACTCACTTCTTTCGAGAGAAACTCCTTCTCTAGAAATGATCCATTCTTAGCAACGAATGTCTTGCCTTCAGATCTGTGATAGAAGGTGTACCCAACTGTCTCCTTTGGGTATCCTATGAAGACACATTTCTCCTATTTGGGTTTGAGCTTGTCAGGATGAAACTTTTTCACATAAGCATCGCAACCCCAAACTTTAAGAAACGACAACTTTGGTTTCTTGCCAAACCACAGTTCATATGGTGTCGTCTCAACGGATTTAGATGGTGTCCTATTTAATGTGAATGCAGCTGTCTCTAATGCATAACCCCAAAACGATAGTGGTAAATCGGTAAGAGACATCATAGATTGCACCATATCTAATAAAGTATGGTTACGATGTTCGGACACACCATTACGCTGTGGTGTTCCAGGTGGCGTGAATTGCGAAACTATTCCGCATTTTTTCAAATGAAGACCAAACTCGTAACTCAAATATTCTCCTCCATGATCAAATCGTAGAAACTTTATTTTCTTGTTATGATGATTTTCCACTCCACTCTGAAATTATATGAACTTTTCAAATGTTTCACACTTATGTTTCATCAAGTAGATATACCCATATCTGCTCAAATCATCTGTGAAGATCAGAAAATAACGATACCCGCCGCGAGCCTCAACACTCATCGGATCGCATACATCAGTATGTATTATTTCCAATAAGTCAGTTGCTCGCTCCATTGTTCCGGAGAACGGAGTCTTAGTCATCTTGCCCATAAGGGATGGTTTGCAAGCATCAAGTGATTCCAAAATCCCATCAACATTGAGTTTCTTCATGCGTTTTACACCAATATGACCTAAACGGCAGTGCCACAAATAAGTTGCACTATCATTATTAACTTTGCATCTTTTGGCTTCAATATTATGAATATGTGTATCACTACGATCGAGATCGAACAAACCATTTTCATTGGGTGTATGACCATAGAAGGTTTTATTCATGTAAACAGAACAACAATTATTCTCTAACTTAAATGAATAACCGTATTGCAATAAACATGATCAAATCATATTCATGCTCAACGCAAACACCAAATAACACTTATTTAGGTTCAACACTAATCTCGAAAGTATAGGGAGTGTGCGATGATGATCATATCAATCTTGGAACTACTTCCAACACACATCATCACGTCGCCCTTAACTAGTTTCTGTTCATTCTGCAACTCCCGTTTCAAGTTACTACTCTTAGCAACTGAACCAGTATCAAATGCCGAGGGGTTGTGAAAGCACAAGTGCTCCCTGGGTGATTTTGGTAATTAATGACAACATATCTCTTGTTGGACTAATGTTTCTACCTAGTATGTTTCAGATAAGTTCAACAATGGAGTGGCATGGACTAGAGGATGTGGAACCCCTTCAAAGTGCTAAAGACAAAGAATTGGCTCAAGCTCAAAGCTCAGGACTCTACATTTTCTATTTTAGTGATCCAAGATAACATTCAGTCCATAGGAAAGCCAATACTATTAAGAAGGGATGAGGTGTTGCTTAATGGCTTGCTTGCTCAAAGTGCTTAGTGATATGCTCCAAAGCCCTCAACTACTTTCTCACATCCACATATGTCCCAAACCAAAAGTCCAACTCGACCCCATCGATTCTTTCTATCCGGAGCCACTGAGTTCAGTTGACATAGCCACTGCCAGAAACCCTAGTCTTTTCGGTCTCACCGATAGGGATCTCGGTCTCACCGAGATGGGATTCCAAACTCTCTGTTGCCTATTGCAATAATTTCGGTCTCACCAAAATTTGTAATCGGTCGCACCGAGACTGCAATGCAAACTCTCTATCACCTCTTCGTAACATTTCGGTCTAACCGAGATGAGCGAATCGGTCCCACCGAGTTTGCCTGACCAACTCTCTGTTAGTCTATTACCAAAATCGGTCCCATCGAGTTTGTGTAATCGGTCTCACTGAGATTACGTTATGGCCTAACCCTAATGATATCGGTCCCACCGAGTTGACATGTCGGTCCCACCGAAATGCCTAACGGTCACATTATGAACCAAATCGGTCTGACCGAGTTCCTTGAATCGGTCCCACCGAGTTTGGTGATTTGTGTGTAACGGTTAGATTTTGTGTGGAGGCTATATATACCCCTCCACCCACTCCTCATTCGTGGGGAGAGCCATCAAAACATGCCTACACTTCCAACACATATTTTATGAGAGAGAACCACCTACACTTGTGTTGAGGTCAAGATATTCCATTCCAACCACATAAATCTTGATCTCTAAGCCATCCCCAAGTTGCTTTCCACTCAAATCTTCTTTCCACCAAATCGAAATCCTGTAAGAGAGAGTTGAGTGTTGGGGAGACTGTCATTTGAAGCACAAGAGCAAGGAGTTCATCATCAACACACCATTTGTTACTTCTTGGAGAGTGGTGTCTCCTAGATTGGCTAGGTGTCACTTGGGAGCCTCCGTCAAGATTGTGGAGTTGAACCAAGGAGTTTGTAAGGCAAGGAGATCGCCTACTTCGTGAAGATCTACCCTAGTGAGGAAAGTCCTTCGTGGGCGACGGCCATGGTGGGATAGACAAGGTTGCTTCTTCGTGGACTCTTCGTGGGTGGAGCCCTCCGTGGACTCGCGCAACCGTTACCCTTCGTGGGTTGAAGTCTCCATCAACGTGGATGTACGATAGCACCACCTATCGGAACCACGGATAAAAAATCTCCGTGTCTCCAAATTGCGTTTGCACACTCCAATCCCATCCCTTTACATTCTTACAACTTGCATGCTTTACTTTCTGCTGCTCATATACTCTTTGTCATGCTTGCTTGATATGTATTGTGTATGCTTAAACTTGTGCTAAAACTCCACATCAACATAAAGAATTAAAAACTGCAACTTTTCTTGATTAGAGTCTATTCACCCACCCTCTAGACACCTCTTCTCGATCCTTTCAATTGGTATCAAAGCTTTGGTCTCCATTGCCTTGGTTTAAACACCTTTGGAGGAAGATGGATGTGTCTACTTTGGGGAGTCTTAGACGTAGAGTGCCTATTCTTGATGGAGAATATTTTCATGATTGAAAAATGAAATGCTTGAGATTTTCAATGAATATCATTTGAACAAGTACATTACTAGCCCTTGTGCACCTCTTATTGATCCTTTGCATCCCACACCCGAAGAGGATCTTGACATGATTCGCAATCTTAGAACTATCAATCTTATCATAAGAGGATTACCCAAAAATTTGATTGCTAGTTTACCTACTCTTGATTGTGCCTATACTATATGGAGATTTCTTGAGGAATGATTTCCAAATTATTCCTTAAAAAATTTAGACGATATTCTCCATAAGTCTATTGCCTTGAGTAAGATGAATTCTAGTGATCCTAGCTTTGGTGATTGTCTATTTGAGCTTACCAATCTCATGTGTGCCATAGGAGATTTTGGGATCATTAGCAATATCATTTCCGAAGCTATTAGAATTCATAAAGATAACCATAGAAATGATCATTTATCTAATGAATTACCCTCTCTAGGAGTTGATCAATCACAAGATGATGTTGAACATGGATACTATGATGAGGATGATGATAGTGACTATGACCTTGATAATGCGATGAGACACCTTGGTCTTATGGCAAATCTTCGCGGCTACATGGCTGGAGGAAAGGAATGGGTCCTTGATAGTGGATGTACTGATCATATGACCGGAGATAAAGATATGTTCCGTGAGCTTGCTGAAAACGACGGCCCTCGAAAGTATGTCACTTTTGGTGATAACTCAAAGGGTAAGGTGGTTGGCCTCGGTAAGGTGGCCATCTCACATGATAGCTCCATACAAAATGTCATGCTCGTTGAATCTCTTGGGTACAATTTACTTTCAGTATCTAGACTTGCTGATTTCGGTTTCAATGTCCTATTTACTGAGGTAGATTGCCAAGTGTTTCGAAGAGACAATCATAAAATGGTTTTTACCGGTATACGTAGAGGTGATCTTTACATTGTTGATTTCACTAAAAAGGCTCAACCTATAACTTGCTTAATTGCTAAATCTTCTAAAGGTTGGTTGTGGCATAGAAGGCTCATGTGGGCATGCGAAATCTTGATAAGCTTATTAAAGGTGATCATATCCTTGGAATAAAAGATGTCATTTTTGACAAGGATAGACTTTGTAGTGGTTGCCAGGCAGGAAAACAGGTTGGAGGAAGTCATCGCGCGAAGAACATCATGACCACGAGAAGACCACTCGAGCTACTTCACATGGATCTCTTTGGTCCCAATGCCTACAAGAGTCTCGGTGGTAACTCATTTGGTCTAGTCATAGTTGATGATTTTTCAAGATTTACGTGGGTGTTCTTTCTTGATGACAAATCGCAGGTCCAAAAGATCTTCAAAAACTTCGCTAGGAAGGCCCAAAATCAATTTGACGTGAAGATCAAGAAGGTTCAGAGCGACAACGGAACGGAGTTCAAGAACGCAAATGTGGATACCTTTCTTGATGAAGAAGGAATTTCACATGAGTTCTCAGCTACGTACACGCCTCAACAAAATGGAGTTGTTGAGAGAAACAAACGGACTCTTATTGAGATGGCAAGAACGATGCTTGATGAGTACAAGACTCCAAAACACTTTTGGGCGGAAGCGGTTGAGACAGCTTGTCATGCAACAAATCACTTGTATCTTCACAAGCTACTCGGCAAGACGGCATACGAGCTCCTCACTGGTAACAAACCCCAAGTTGGATACTTTCGAGTATTTGGCTCAAAGTGCTACATTCTTGATAAGCATCGTCGTTCTAAATTTGCTCCTAAATCTCATGAAGGTTTCCTACTTGGTTATGGCTCAAACTCTCACACTTACCGTGTCTACAACAATTTCACCCGAAAGGTGGAAGAGACGGTAGATGTGAAGTTTGATTGATGTAGGAGACAAAGACCCTTCAGAAGCTATCCAAGACTTGTCTATTGGCAAGATTCGTCCAACGGAGGTGAAGGAGTCTACCTCGTCCGTCCAAGTGGAAGCTTCTACCTCACGACAAGGTGAACCAAGAGTTGATACAGAAGCATCCACAAGCGAGACACACCAAGATGAAGAAAACGAGGAAGTACACCAAGATGAACATCAACAACCTCCTTCTCCACCACGACAAGAGAATGACAACGTCAACAATGAAGAAGCCCAAGAAGAAGAACAAGATGAAGAAGATGTTCCACCCCGAGCCAAGCCAAAGCTTCCACGAGTTCGAGCAAGAATCGCCAAAGACCATCTCGCCGAACAAATCTACAATGATATCCAAACCGGGAGAATCACTCGCTCTAAAACTCGTTTGGCTAATTTTGTGAACATTACTCATTCATCTCTAGCATTGAACCTATGAAGGTTGAAGAAGCATTGGAAGATTCGGATTAGATTAACGCTATGCATGAAGAGCTACACAACTTTGAGAGAAACCAAGTGTGGACATTGGTCTAGAAGCCCGACAACAACCACAACATCATTGGTACCAAATGGGTGTTTCGCAACAAGCAAGATGAAGATGGTCAAGTCGTCCACAACAAAGCATGCCTAGGCACCCAAGGCTGCACTCAAGTCGAAGGTATGGACTATGGTGAGGCATATGCTCCCGTTGCTAGACTTGAGTCCATTCGCATCTTACTTGCTTATGCTAATCACCATGATATCACTTTGTACCAAATGGACATTAAAAGTGCTTTTCTAAATGGTGAAATTGAGGAGGAAGTTTATGTCAAGCAACCTCCCGGCTTTGTCAATCCTAAGAAACCTAATCATGTTTACAAACTTCACAAAGCCCTTTATGGTCTTAAACAAGCTCCTAGAGCTTGGTATAAATGCTTGACCAAGTTCCTTATTGAAAAAGGCTTTGAAATTGGAAAAATAGATTCTACTCTCTTTACTAAAAGGTTTAATGGAGAACTATTTGTGTGCCAAATTTATGTCGATGATATCATATTTTGTTCGACTAACCATCATTTTAGTGAAAAGTTTGGAAAGCTAATGTCGGAGAAGTTTGAGATGTCTATGATGAGTGAACTCAAATTCTTTCTTGGTTTGCAAATCAAGCAAACTAAGGAAGGTACCTTTGTCTCTCAAACAAAGTACACCAAGGACTTATTCAAGAAGTTCAATATGCAATAATGCAAAGGTATGTCTACACCCATGCCTACTAGTGGACATCTTGACTTGACTAAGGATGGTGAACCCGTTGATCAAAAAGTTTATCGCTCTATGATTGGTTCATTGTTATATCTATGTGCCTCTCGTCCTGATATTATGCTAAGTGTGTGCATGTGTGCACGATATCAAGCGGCCCCTAAAGAGTGTCATCTTAAGGCTGTGAAAAGGATAGTGAGATACTTAATCCACACACCAAATTTTGGCATTTGGTATCCTAAGAGGTTTTCTTTCGATCTTGTTGGTTACTCCGATTCGGACTATGCCGGAGACAAGGTTGATAGAAACTCCACTTCGGGTACTTGTCAATTTCTTGGTAGATCTCTTGTGTCTTGGTCCTCCAAGAAACAAAACTCGGTATCCTTATCCACCGCCGAAGCGGAATACATTGCCGCTGGATCATGTTGTGCTCAATTACTTTGGATGACCCAAACTCTTAAAGATTATGGGATATATGTGAAACATGTTCCATTGCTTTGTGACAATGAAAGTGCTATTAAGATTGCTCATAATCCCGTGCAACATTCTCAAACTAAGCATATTGAAGTTCGTCATCATTTCATTCAAGATCATGTTGCTAAAGGGGACATTGATCTTAAGCATGTTCGTACCGATAAGCAATTGGCGGATATATTCACCAAACCGCTTGATGAGAAAGTCTTTTGTCATTTGAGAGGTGAATTGAACATCATTGATGCTTCAAACTTGGAGTAGGAACTCCATTTGGATACATGCAAGGCATGAGCCTTTGACTAATCCTTGATATTTCCTTCATGATGCTATCTATATGTCTTGGATATTCTTGCACCCTTGCATGCTATCTAACCCTTGTAGGTACTTGGATGAATCTAAATCCACAAAATTGCAACTCACTCATATCTTGAGCAATTTCTACATCACCAAGTCTCTACACAATGCTGGTTGAAGACAAGGAAGCACAAAACCCTTCAAATATATCCTTTGACAAATTCTATGTTAAATATTTTGATTGTCATTTCGGATACACAATTGCTCTTCCTTGCAAAACTAACCCATGTAGGTAGATGAACTCAAATTCCAAGTGGTGCTCCAACTCTTGATGAGCTACATCAACCTTGAGCAACCCACACAAGTTCGACTACATGATCAAGATCATCACCACCACCCAAGGTACGTTATTCCATCTTAGAGAAGCTTTACTCCAAATCATGGGGAAAAGCAACTCAACAAGATGTGAATACATCAAGATGCTTAAACGAAAAATGGTAATCCCATTTTGAGCTTAAACGATGAGTATGACCTATGATCAACTGACCTCACTTGACTCCTAAGTCAATATACTCTAACATAGGTGACTTTGTCACCGCCCAATTCTAGATGAGGTTCTCTTGTGTTTCCTCTTGCTTTTGTCTCATGCATATGTGTTTCCCCTTTAAAAAAACTTCATCTAGATCTTTTCTTTTCTTTTCTTTTTTGTTCTGCATTTTTTGCATCCAATTCATTGCAAATCTTTCAGCTAATTCCTTGCAAATCCTTGTGAGATCTTAATTGCCTAGTGAGCTGAGGTGACAAGTGTTTTCTCTGTAATGAACTCGGTCACACCGGTTTGTTTTCTTCGGTCCAACCGATATCTTTCAGCGCCACCGAAGCACACAACTCGGTGCTACCAATTTCACTACAGGAAAGACAACTTGCCACTTATTCTTGCATTCATTCTGCTCCAGCTCCACTCAATGACTCTTGTCCTCTACCAGCATCATATTTGACTTGCTACCTTGCTTTGAGACTCAAGGACCAAACCCTTTTTTTAAATAAAAATCCAGAAGAGCCCTTCTTGGAAATTGATGTCAAAGGGGGAGAGAGAGATTACATCAAAGCTTAAGCTAAATCATTCCTATAGGGGGAGAGAATACTCAGGGGGAGAGTGTAAGAAACCCCAGATGCTTGGTGTTCAAGAGGAGAGAAGTCACATGTCTTTAAGAGGGGAAAGACATGTTCATATTTGATTGCTTGCATTAGCTCTTTTTTTAATTTTCGTTGCTCTGATTTTCTGTTCCCTATCTTCTCCTAATATCCCATGCAAGATTCAGGGGGAGTAAGACATCTAAGGGAAGGAAATCCGCGAATTCAATGCACATCTTTACCTTTGGGGACATGTCTATATCCAATAGAGTACTCAGTACTCACTCTCTACATGTCATCCCAGTCTTGGTACTCTTGTGGTTTCTTTTGTTTGCTTTGACTATTAGATGTATCTGTGTTATCTAACCTTGTTTACTCAGGTTCATTATTTCCTAAGCCACCTCAAGACCACAAGGTAAGTATATGCATCTCAGTCATGTGCATGAGAACTTCTTGCTGATGTACATACTGTTTGCAAGAAGGACTCATGAGCATGAAGGTACATTTCCTATATTTACATCATTTGCTCTGATGCATATAGCCAAGATACATGTAACACATGGCTTACTCTATCATGTTTATGCATTCACATGCTCCCATGTTCCATATTTACATGAGTGCATACATATAGGGGGAGCCTATGCATGTTACATGTCTTTCCAAAGCTTTACCTGGTGTTCTCTATATCTTTATCTAATGCTTTGATGTATGTTTTCATCAATTACCAAAAAGGGGGAGATTGAAAGCACAAGTGCTCCCTAGGTGATTTTGGCAATTAATGACAACATATCTCTTGTTGGACTAATGTTTCTACCTAGTATGTTTCAGATAAGTTCAACAATGGACTGGCATGGACTAGAGGATGTGGAACCCCTTCAAAGTGCTAAAGACAAAGGATTGGCTCAAGCTCAAAGCTCAGGACTCTACATTTTCTATTTTAGTGATCCAAGATCACATTGAGTCCATAGGAAAGCCAATACTATTAGAAGGGATGAGGTGTTGCTTAATGGCTTGCTTGCTCAAGTGCTTAGTGATATGCTCCAAAGCCCTTAACTACTTTCTCACATCCACATATGTCCCAAACCAAAAGTCCAACTTGGCCCCACCGATTCTTTCTATCCGGAGCCACCGAGTTCAGTTGACATAGCCACTGCCAGAAACCCTAGTCTTTTTGGTCTCACCGATAGAGATCTCGGTCTCACCGAGATGGGATTGCAAACTCTCTGTTGCCTATTGCAATAATTTTGGTCTCACCGAAATTTGAAATCGGTCGCACTGAGACTGCAATGCAAACTCTCTGTCACCCCTTCGTAACATTTCGGTCTAACCGAGATGAGCGAATCGGTCCCACCGAGTTTGCCTGACCAACTCTCTGTTAGTCTATTACCAAAATCGGGCCCACCGAGTTTGTGTAATCGGTCTCACCGAGATTACGTTATGGCCTAACCCTAATGATATCGGTCCCACCGATTTGACATGTTGGTCCCACCGAAATGCCTAACGGTCACATTATGAACCAAATCGGTCTGACCGAGTTCCTTGAATCGGTCCCACCGAGTTTGGTGATTTGTGTGTAACGGTTAGATTTTGTGTGGAGGCTATATATACCCCTCCACCCACTCCTCATTCGTGGGGAGAGCCATCAGAACATGCCTACACTTCCAACACATATTTTCTGAGAGAGAACCACCTACACTTGTGTTGAGGTCAAGATATTCCATTCCAACCACATAAATCTTGATCTCTAAGCCTTCCCCAAGTTGCTTTCCACTCAAATCTTCTTTCCACCAAATCCAAATCCTGTAAGAGAGAGTTGAGTGTCGGGGAGACTATCATTTGAAGCACAAGAGCAAGGAGTTCATCATCAACACACCATTTGTAACTTCTTAGAGAGTGGTGTCTCCTAGATTGGCTAGGTGTCACTTGGGAGCCTCCGTCAAGATTGTGGAGTTGAACCAAGGAGTTTGTAAGGGCAAGGAGATCGCCTACTTTGTGAAGATCTACCCTAGTGAGGCAAGTCCTTCGTGGGCGACGGCCATGGTGGGATAGACAAGGTTGCTTCTTCGTGGACCCTTCGTGGGTGGAGCCCTCCGTGGACTCGCGCAACCGTTACCCTTCGTGGGTTGAAGTCTCCATCAACGTGGATGTACGATAGCACCACCTATCGGAACCACGGATAAAAAATCTCCGTGTCTCCAAATTGCGTTTGCACACTCCAATCCCATCCCTTTACATTCTTGCAACTTGCATGCTTTACTTTCCGCTGCTCATACACTCTTTGTCATGCTTGCTTGATATGTATTGTGTATGCTTAAACTTGTGCTAAAACTCCACATCAACATAAAGAATTAAAAACTGCAACTTTTCTTGATTAGAGTTTATTCACCCCCCTCTAGACACCTCTTCTCGATCCTTTCAGGTTGCTATAAACACTAGTAAAGTACACATCAATAACATGTATATCCAATATACCTTTGTTCACTTTGCCATCCTTCTTATCTGCCAAGTATCTAGGGCAGTTCCACTTCCAGTGACCATTTCCTTTGCAGTAGAAGCACTCTGTTTCAGGCTTGGGTCTAGCTTTGGGCTTCTTCACGGGAGCAGCAACTTGCTTGCCGTTCTTTTTGAAGTTCCCCTTGTTCCCTTTGCCCTTTTCTTGAAACTAGTGGTCTTGTCAACCATCAACACTTGATGCTTTTCTTGATTTCTACCTTCGTCGATTTCAGCATCACGAAGAGCTTGAGAATCGTTTCCGTTATCCCTTGCATATTATATTTCATCACGAAGTTCTAGTAACTTGGTGATAGTGACTAGAGAACTCTGTCAATCACTATCTTATCTGGAAGATTAACTCCCACTTGATTCAAGTGATTGTAGTACTCAAACATTCTGAGCACATGCTCACTAGCTGAGCAATTCTCCTCCATCTTGTAGGCAAAGTGCTTGTCAAAGGTCTCATACCTTTTGACATGGGCATGAGTCTGAAATACTAATTTCAACTCTTGGAACATCTCATATGCTCCGTGGCGCTCAAAACGTCTTTGAAGCCCCAATTCTAAGCTGTAAAGCATGGTGCACTAAACTATCAAGTAGTCATCATACCGAGCTTGTCAAACGTTCATAACATCTGCATCTGCTCCTGCAATAGGTCTGTCACCTAGCGGTGCATCAAGGACATAATTCTTCTGTGTAGCAATGAGGATAATCCTCAGATCACTGATCAAATCCACATCATTGCTACTAACATCTTTCAACTTAGTTTTCTCTAGGAACATATCAAAAATAAAAAAGGGGAGCTAAACGCGAGCTATTGATCTACAACATAGATATGCAAATACTATCAGGACTAAGTTCATTATAAATTAAAGTTCAATTAATCATATTACTTAAGAACTCCCACTTAGATAGACATCCCTCTAGTCATCTAAATGATAACGTGATCCAAATCAACTAAACCATGTCCGATCATCACATGAGATTGAGTAGTTTTCAATGGTGAACATCACTATGTTGATCATATCTTCTATATGATTCACGCTCGACCTTTCGGTCTCCAGTGTTCCGAGGCCATATCTGCATATGCTAGGCTCGTCAAGTTTAACCCGAGTATTCTGCGTGTGCAAAACTGGCTTGCACCCATTGTATGTGAACGTAGAGCTTATCACACCCGATCATCACGTGGTGTCTCAGCACGAAGAATTGTCGCAACGGTGAATTCTCAGGGAGAACACTTGTAACTTGAAATTTAGTGAGAGATCATCTTATAATGCTACCGTCAAACTAAGCAAAATAAGATGCATAAAGGATAAATATCACATGCAATCAATATAAGTGATATTATATGGCCATCATCATCTTGTGCCTTTGATCTCCATCTCCAAAGCACCGTCATGATCACCATCGTCACCGGCGCGACACCTTGATCTCCATCATAGCATCGTTGTCGTCTCGCCAACTATTGCTTCTACAACTATCGCTACCGCTTAGTGATAAAGTAAAGCAATTACATGGCGATTGCATTTCATACAATAAAGCGACAACCATATGGCTCCTGCCAGTTGCCGATAACTTTGTTACAAAACATGATCATCTCATACAATAAAATTTAGCATCATGTCTTGACCATATCACATCACAACATGCCCTGCAAAAACAAGTTAGACGTCCTCTACTTTATTTGCAAGTTTTACGTGGCTGCTACGGGCTGAGCAAGAACCATTCTTACCTACGCATCAAAACCACAACGATATTTCGTCAAGTATGTGCTGTTTTAACCTTCACAAGGACCGGGCATAGCCACACTTAATTAAACTAAAGTTGGAGAAACTGACACCTGCCAGCCACCTGTGTGCGAAGCACGTCGGTAGAACCAGTCTCGCGTAAGCGTACGCTTAATGATGGTCTGTAACATCCCAAAATTCTAAATTTTGGAATGTTATAATAAAAAGATAGATTTGATTGATTGTTTGATTGATTGACTGAAAGTGAGTGAATTCGAAACTTTTTGAAAGTTAAATGAGAGGGAATAAAAGGACTTTCCCAAACTTTCACCTTTTTTTGCATTTTGATCTTCGTGAATTCAAATTCTTTTCAAATACAAAACCCTCGAGAGAAGATGACATGACTTCTTCCATTTAATTAAATGAAAAGGGTATTTGAAAATATTTGAATTTCATTCGAAAATATTTCCAATTCATAAAACTTCAAGCAACTCAATGATTCTCATGAGAGAAGATAAAATGACTTCTTCAAACATATGAAATATGAGTTGGGAGTTTAAAAGGATTAAATTTAAAATCCCTTTTGAAATTATTTTCAATTTGGAGTTATTTGGGTTTTATTCAATTTATTTTTCTCCAAAATAAAAATATATGGAAAATAGGGTAACATGATTCCCTACATCAGAAAATTGGAGATAAATAAATTTGAAATCATTTTGGTATTTTTAAAATGATTTTTCCTGGATTTTACTAGAGCAGTAGCACTCTTTGCTTTATTTAAATTTTTGTGGATTTTATTTGGCATTATAAAAATGTCCATGTTGTAGAAAATCTTTTTCTGCAAATTTTGGTATATTACATGCCTATATAATATTTTTGTTTATTTTGTTTTATTTATTTTAGTTTGTCTAGATAAATGTTAAAAAAAACAAATCTTCCGCCGACTGGGCCGGCCCAGCTCCAGCCACGCCGCGGCCGCGGCCCAGCCAGCCCGCGTCGCTCATCCCCAAGCTCCGCTCGGTCTCCCGAGCCAGCACGAGAGCGCCGCCGCCGTGACCACCTCCAACTCCCGCCGCCGCCTCCCTTGCCCCCTCCACCACGTCTGGATCCCCTCCCCTTCTATAAATAACTCCGTCCCGGCCCCGCCTCTCTCCCCTCGCGGAAGCCGTCGCCGCCCTCGCATCTCGCGCATCGCCGTCGCCGGTGAGATCCTCCGCAACCGCCACCATCGCCGCTTCTCGCCGCTGCTCCGCGCTGCGCCAACGCTGCTACACAGCCAAGCCGCCCGCCTCTGCCCGCCGCCCGACGCTCCGCCCCTCCCCATCCCCTCCGCCGAGCCGGAGGATCGCCGGAGCCGTCGCCGCCGAACCGTCGCGGTCGTCTTCCTCGCCGTCGACGACGCCCCGTCGAAAACCGCCCCGGTTTTTTTGCTGAAAACCTCCTACAGTATAGAACCGTCACGGTTTCCTCGTTTTTGTTTTATAAAACCATTTTCGTTTTGTGTGTGTTTTGTTTAGTTATTCAGAGAACGTTTTCTGTTTAGGTAGTTCTAGTGAGCATATTCATTAGTTAGCGTTCGGCAGCGAACGTTTGTTAGATAGGTTTTTCTTTTTCTGTTTTAATTTCAGCCAGGGACCTAGATGTAATTATCTTTCTTACAGATTAGTCCCTCTACTTCAAACGGGCCACATCTTTTTATCCGTTTATCCAAATTCAACGAAACCAACGCCCACTTCTTCATTATGATCCCCTCTATCCAGTAATCCAACTCAAACATGTTTTTGAAAGTTTAAAATTTGAATTAGACCAGATTTGAATTCAAACTTTGTTTGATCGTAACTTGAGTTTCGTAGCTCCGTTTGAGTTGATTCTTTTTGCAAATCGAGCTCTTGACCTAAACTTTCTGATAAGGCCAAATTGACATAATTTTGGTACTGTTAGAAATTGTTTTATGTTGCAAGAGTTATTTACCTTGGCTCTGATGTTTTCCGAATTGTCCTTTTCGTTCTTTCCGATCTTTTGAGTGATTGCTTATGTGTGGTTACCATTGCTTGCTTATGATAGATTGACCAGAGTGTGAAGAGTAGATCTATCAAGAGTTTTGAGTGCGAATCATCTTCATCAACAGTACAGGCAAGTTCACACTTTGATCATATCCCTTTCATACCCAGTTTTTATGCATTAGTTTCAACCCCTCAAACATTGCATGAGTAGGATTGACAACATGTGGGAATTGGGAAGTAGATGATGAGGTAGGAACCTATTGCCCTTTTATTCAACCCTTGGGAGTTACTTCTACGTTATGCTTATATCGCCATGCTATGCTCGTAGACGTGGATTGGGTTTGAGAGTATCCATGACAGATGTGAGATTGTTATTTAATGGTTAACTTAAGGTGGCTACTTTAATACACATCTGGGTGGATTGATTGGGGCACCCTGGAGTACCCAGTGGTTTGCCCGGGCACCTGGAGAACCCAATGCTTGCCCAAGGGAATCCCGGAGGACCCGTGTGATTACCCTATGGAATGCCACCCAGGCTCAAAGGGATCATAAGATTATTCATGCTAGAAACTTCCGTGTGCAGCCACAAGCCATTATGGGCTCTAGCATAGTTGAGTAAGTTGTGTGAGCTCTTGAAGAGGTGGACTAGCAGATGTAGGGGGATTGTAGGTGTAACGGTCTGCCCGGAGTAGAGAGTAAATGCTTCTGAAAGACTTTGTCTCGATCATCCGTTTCTCAAACACCATGTAGTGCGAGAAATCAAACGGAGGAGATCGAGTCTTGTGGGGAAAAGTGCGCAAACCTCTGCAAAGTGTACAAACTAATCATGATTAGCCGTGTCCCCGGTTATGGACATCTTGAGTATCTATTTCATGGATTATCATGTCGATCTCAACACTTTATTTAATTAACTTGATTGGGTTAATGATTATTACGTTGGGATTGAGTTGGAGGAACCTTCTCAATATTTTATCAACCAACTTTGTAGTTAAATAAAATATATTCCTTTGTAGTAGGGAAAAATTGGCTTTTCGCAAAAACTTTATAACCATAGAGCCTTTCCACCAACCATATATGCATGTAGTGATAGTTATTATTCATCATTATCCTATGGTGTGAATTTGCCAGTACATTCAATGTACTGACCCTTTGTGGCTGCAACGTCTCATGTTGCAGGATATCTTACGACGAGTAAGTGATACGTTAGGGTTATGATTTCTACACTCAACTCTGCCGTTGGTGTTGATGGGAATCCACGACCTTGTTGTTACTTCCGCTATTTGGATTGAGGTAATAGTATTTTTGTTACTTTATACATGTGATTTACCTCTGTTATAAATCCTCGAGTACTGTGTGTGTCAGCATACCGATCCAGGGATGACACTTAAGCACAGAGACTTGACCGTCTGAGGTCGGGTCGCTACAAGATGGTATCAGAGCACTTGTTGACTGTAGGACGTGACCCTAGAAACTGGCAAGCCCATAGGAAAGATTTTCTCTACAACTTTCTTTTCAAAAGATCTTTTACCTCTCTTCTCTTCTGAGCTTATTCAAATATTCCCTTTTAGTTAGACTATACCCCCTTTCCCCTTTTAACCACACGAAGATTCAACTAATGCGACCACTCCAAGAAGTACAAGACATCGGACAACCAAGACCACTTCGGAATGAAGAGGATTTTACCGTGCATTATGATAATGGAAACTACAACGGTTGAAGACTCCGAAGGCTAGGAGGATTTGAAGGCTCTGAAGAATTCCCATATTTGTATGACCTAGGAAGGCTACCCTTATGGAACTTGGCAGACTATGGAAGCTGTCTATACCCGAGATCAAGATGTATCGGAGAAAGACCGGAACATGGAGCATTAGAACTCAAAGTTTTTGTCAATAAAACCCTAAGACAGGAGATATGAATTATGGAATGATAGCTCATGGCAATGACAAGGGCAGAAACACGGCTATCCATGGTATTATCGCCCGCTTATGCTATTGGCATCGTAATGAGTTAAGCATGCATTTTTTTGGAAGGATTGGATGGGAGAATGCTGATGGAGCACCTATCAGCAAAAGATGAAGTTTAACCTTAGCTGGTGTATCACCTGGATCTTGAGAATTACATCAGGAGTTTTAAGATGGACCTGCAGGAAGCCGTATTTTGACAAAGAAGAATTTCATGAAGAACTCGGGACCAGAAAATGAAAGTAGCCAAGCTGGAGGAGCAAAACCTCGAGATACCGGAGATTCGTCAGGAACTGAAGGACAGTAGGACCATGGTTCATGCCAAGGATGTTAAACCCAGAAGTTTGGAACGCAACTCCAGAAATATTAAAGGACGTCACGATAGACTTTGCGACAACAGAGATGATCTGGCAAAAGAACTTGAGTAGGACAAGCATGATCGAAAGAAGCCATCGGAGACATGAACAAGAATCGAAGAGTTTGATGACTTTGAAGATTTATTGACCTTTAGAAGAACAAACCCCTGTTATATACCTACGTAGATGCGACGATTGTGAGCTGTCATTTGTTTGATGTTTTTCGACAGCCACAATAAAAATCTGTCTTTTCAAAACTTTTGGTTGTATTGTGTGCATCCCTCTCTATCTCTCTTATCCCACCCCAGAGCCCTTAGAACCAATAGAGGATGAATGGAGATGAGCTTGTATTTTCTGGACCGATGAGTCAATTGGAGACAGACCGATGGATTCAGAACATGGAAGATCATATGAAGAATAACACTATAGCTGGAAAGGATATGACCCATCATGCTCTTCAGTGCTTTGAAAGAGGTGCTGCTACTTGGTGGAGGATGTACCAAACCATGAAGGGATGGCAAGGAGTAACCACTTGGAAGGAATTTAAGTTGACTCTGCTAAAATTTCGGTTTGTGTCCCAAAAATTGAAGCCTTATGGAAAGGATATGAAGAAAACTTGTGCATGCAAGCTTTGTGGAGAAATAGGACACAACAATAAAGAACACAAGGATGAATGCCCTCATTGTGAAGGAAGTCACCCAGCTGAAGAATGCCCAACTAGGCAGATTACTTGTTCTTATGTGAAGGGACTACCCACTACCCTGCTCAGTGTCACATTTACCCCATGGTACAAAGAACCATCCAGCAGAAGAAAGAAGCAATGAAAGGAGCCCTCACGGAAATTCTAGAAGAAACAGTGATGAAGGAAGAGGTGGAGGACACACCCAAAGAAGAACCAATTAAACCCTGCACCAAGTCATGCTATTCATGTGGAGAAGAAGGACACATCTCCCAGAATTGTATGAATGGGGATCTAGTAGAATTCCCGACGGAGGAAGTAGAGTATGACCCCCCAGGAAATAGAAGCCCTGTTTGGAACGGAAAAGTCCAGGAAGAGAAGTAGATTGGATTCCAGGAAGGACCTTAGTCATGTCACCTGTTTCAGGTGCAAGGAGTCAGGGCACTACCTCAGCAGTTGCCCAAAAAGGAAGCCAAGGACCCAAGGAGGCTATATAATCACAAGGAAACCTCGAGACTTGTCAGAAGTATTATGTTTCCGTTGTGATGAAGTAGGGTACTTTGCCAGAGATTGTCCCAAGGAGGAGACTTGTGATAAATAGTTGAGTCTGTGAGAAGTATAGTAGTAGTAGTGAGAACATTTTCCTTTATCTTGAGGCGATGAGTTGAGGCATGTAATGGAAAAGCAAGAGAATTGTAATCGTTGGAGAATCAATAAAGTTAGCATCGTTAGTATTGATTGGATTTTATGAGTTGTTACCCTATGAAGAAAGATTTTGACCATTTTCGAGGATATGAGAAATATGGTCTATGGAAGAATTTGTGCATTTCAAGGGTGGTAGTACCCTATGAGGAGATTTGACCCCTAGAGAGGATAATGATGTTCCACGAAGTGGACTTCATAAGTACGAGTTTTATCTCGATATGTGGGATATCCCAAGAGTATGAAGGGAGGAATACTATTGGATATAAAGGAGATATGATGTTGGTAATATGGAGCAATCGTAACTCCATGATGAGTAGTTTGGTGCCAATAGAAGGAAGGGAGACAGTACAATTGGATGGATTTAAGAATGCTGGAAGCTTGATGTTGGAATAATGATCAGTTGTCCCAAGGATGAGATCAATGCTTACAAGTGATGAGATGGGCCATAACCCACAGGCCCCAGGACTTGCCAAGAAGCAAGCACATTCTTGCTGAAGGAAAAACCCTGGAAGAAGTTACGATTTTATCAACAGACGATTTTATAGGAGTAACGCAAAACCTAAGAGTTGTGAAGAAACGATAGATGTTTGTTTGGCTTGCAGAATCAATGGATTTTTCCGAACTTGGTTCGTCGACAAGATAAACATCTGCAATGCTTGTGAGGATGACCGAGTGTTAGATTGCGAGGTTCGCTAAACCATATATCAGGTAATGATTTGGGTGCGGGATGGATTGATCACCATACCGACTTACTCTTATTATTCGCCTTGCTATATGGGATGGTAAATCTGAGTGACTTGCCTATAGTGGAGAGACGACGATCAAAACCTTGTTTGAACCTTAGAATGGTATAAGTATTTTTCCCTTGTACAAGGCAGCTTTTGCCAACCATAGGTTATACGGTGAGGATCAACTAGACCCATTTCCTGCAGGAGAAACCATAAATCGTTGACCACCATGAGATATCGATAGTTGTTTAGTTTTGGCGCCAGACCCGTCAGCTAAGAAGACCCAGTCATGGAAGAACCTTACCAAGATGAAAGGACAGAAGAATTGTGGTAAAGGTTATGCCACTATCGGAAGATCCGAGAGAAGGAATTATCCTGAAGATCTGAGAAGACCGACACTGTCAACAATAAGGATGAAGTATATGAGTATTGATGAGACTATAACGATGTTTCTAAAGGGTGGTAGCACCCCAAACCCCGGTGATGATCGATGGATTTTGAGAAGACCCCCAAACCTAACATATTTCTTGCTAGCCTCTCCGAATCTCGAGGACGAGATTCATTTTAAGGGTGGTAGGTTTGTAACATCCCAAAGTTCTAAATTTTGGAATGTTATAATAAAAAGATAGATTTGATTGATTGTTTGATTGATTGACTGAAAGTGAGTGAATTCGAAACTTTTTGAAAGTTAAATGAGAGAGAATAAAAGGACTTTCCCAAACTTTCACCTTTTTTGCATTTTGATCTTTGTGAATTCAAAAATCTTTTCAAATACAAAACCCTCGAGAGAAGATGACATGACTTCTTCCATTTAATTAAATGAGAAGGGTATTTGAAAATATTTGAATCTCATTCGAAAATATTTCCAATTCATAAAACTTCAAGCAACTCAATGATTCTCATGAGAGAAGATAAAATGACTTCTTCAAACATATGAAATATGAGTTGGGAGTTTAAAAGGATTAAGTTTAAAATCGCTTTTGAAATTATTTTCATTTGGAGTTATTTGGGTTTTATTCAATTATTTTTCTCCAAAATAAAAATATATGGAAAATAGGGTAACCTGATTCCCTACATCAAAAAATTGGAGATAAATAAATTTGAAATCATTTTGGTATTTTTAAAATGATTTTTACTGGATTTTACTAGAGCAGTAGCACTCTTTGCTTTATTTAAATTTTTGTGGATTTTATTTGGCATTATAAAAATGTCCATGTTGTAGAAAATCTTTTTCTTCAAATTCTGGTATATTACATGCCTATATAATATTTTTGTTTATTTTGTTTTATTTATTTTAGTTTGTCTAGATAAATGTTAAAAAAACAAATCTTCCGCCGACTGGGCCGGCCCAGTTCCAGCCAGGCCGCGGCCCAGCCAGCCCGCGTCGCTCATCCCCGAGCTCCGCTCGGTCTCCCGAGCCAGTACGAGAGCGCCGCCGCCGCCGTGACCGCCTCCAACTCCCGCCGCGCCTCCCTTGCCCCCTCCTCCACGTCTCGATCCCCTCCCCTTCTATAAATAACTCCGCCCCAGCCCCGCCTCTCTCTCCCCTCGCAGAAGCCGTCGCCGCCCTCGCATCTCGCGCCTCGCCGTCGCCGGTGAGATCCGCCGCAACTGCCACCATCGCTGCTTCTCGCCGCTGCTCCGCGCTGTGCCAACGCCGCTGCATAGCCAAGCCGCCCGCCTCTGCCCGCCGCCCGACGCGCTGCCCCTCCCCATCCCCTCCGCCGAGCCGGAGGATCGCCGGAGCCGTCACCGCTGAACCGTCACGGTCGTCTTCCTCACCGTCGACGCCGCCCCGTCGAAAACCGCCCCGGGTTTTTTTGACGAAAACCGCCTACGGTATAAAACCGTCCCGGTTTCCTCGTTTTTGTTTTATAAAACCGTTTTCGTTTTTTGTGTGTTTTGTTTAGTTATTCAGAGAACGTTTTCTGTTTAGGTAGTTCTAGTGAGCATATTCATTAGTTAGCGTTCGGCAGTGAACGTTCGTTAGATAGGTTTTTCTTTTTCTGTTTTAATTTCGGCGAGTGACCTAGATGTAATTATCTTTCTTACAGATTAGTCCCTCTGTTTCAAACGGGCCACATCTTTTTACCCGTTTATCGAAATTCAACGAAACCAACGCCCACTTCTTCATTATGATCTCCTCTATCTAGTAATCCAACTCAAACATGTTTTTGAAAGTTTAAAATTTGAATTAGACCAGATTTGAATTCAAATTTTGTTTGATCGTAACTTGAGTTTCGTAGCTCCGTTTGAGTTGATTCTTTTTGCAAATCGAAGCTCTTGACCTAAACTTTCTGATAAGGCCAAATTGACATAATTTTGGTACTGTTAGAAATTGTTTTATGTTGCAAGAGTTATTTACCTTGGTTCTGATGTTTTCTGAATTGTCTTTTTCATTCTTTCCGATCTTTTGAGTGATTGCTTATGTGTGGTTACCATTGCTTGCTTACGATAGATTGACCGGAGTGTGACGAGTAGATCTATCAAGAGTTTTGAGTGCGAATCATCTTCATCAACAGTACAGGCAAGTTCACACTTTGATCATATCCCTTTCGTACCTAGTTTTTATGCATTAGTTTCAACCCCTCAAACATTGCATGAGTAGGATTGACAACATGTGGGAATTGGGAAGTAGATGATGAGGTAGGAACCTATTGCCCTTTTATTCAACCCTTGGGAGTTACTTCTACGTTATGCTTATATCGCCATGCTATGCTCGTAGACGTGGATTGGGTTTGAGAGTATCCATGACAGATGTGAGATTGTTATTTAATGGTTAATTTAAGGTGGCTACTTTAATACACATCTGGGTGGATTGATTGGGGCACCCTGGAGTACCCAGTGGTTTGCCCGGGCACCTGGAGAACCCAGTGCTTGCCCAAGGGAATCCCGGAGGACCCGTGTGATTACCCTATGGAATGCCACCCAGGCTCAAAGGGATCATAAGATTATTCATGCTAGAAACTTCCGTGTGCAGCCACAAGCCATTATGGGCTCTGGCATAGTTGAGTAAGTTGTGTGAGCTCTTGAAGAGGTGGACTAGCAGATGTAGGGGGATTGTAGGTGTAACGGTCTGCCCGGAGTAGAGAGTAAATGCTTCTGAAAGACTTTGTCTCGATCATCCGTTTCTCAAACACCATGTAGTGCGAGAAATCAAACGGAGGAGATCGAGTCTTGTGGGGAAAAGTGCGCAAACCTCTGCAGAGTGTACAAACTAATCATGATTAGCCGTGTCCCCGGTTATGGACATCTTGAGTATCTATTTCATGGATTATCATGTCGATCTCAACACTTTATTTAATTAACTTGATTGGGTTAATGATTATTACTTTGGGATTGAGTTGGAGGAACCTTCTCAATATTTTATCAACCAACTTTGTAGTTAAATAAAATATATTCCTTTGTAGTAGGGAAAAATTGGCTTTTCGCAAAAACTTTATAACCATAGAGCCTTTCCACCAGCCATATGTGCATGTAGTGATAGTTATTATTCATCATTATCCTATGGTGTGAATTTGCCAGTACATTCAATGTACTGACCCTTTGTGGCTGCAACGTCTCATGTTGCAGGATATCTCACGACGAGTAAGTGATACGTTAGGGTTACGATTTCTACACTCAACTCTGCCGTTGGTGTTGATGGGAATCCACGACCTTGTTGTTACTTCTGCTATTTGGATTGAGGTAATAGTATTTATGTTACTTTATACATGTGATTTACCTCTGTTATAAATCCTCGAGTACTGTGTGTCAGCATACCGATCCAGGGATGACACTTAAGCACAGAGACTTGACCGTCTGAGGTCGGGTCGCTACACGGTCCGGGCCGCTTCATCCAACAATACCGCCGAATCAAAGTATGCCATGCTAGTAAGCAGTATGACTAGTATCACCCACAACTCACTTGTGTTCTACTCGTGCATATAACATCTACGCATAAACCTGGCTCGGATGCCACTGTTGGGGAACGTAGTAATTTCAAAAAAAATCCTACGCACATGCAAGATCATGGTGATGCAAGGGGAGAGTGTTGTCCACGTACCCTCATAGACCGAAAGCGGAAGTGTTATGACAACGCGGTTGATGTAGTCGTACGTCTTCACGATCGACCTCCGCGATCTGCGCACGTTCAGCTCGGTGACGTCCCACGAACTCACGATCCAGTAGAGCTTCGAGGGGGAGCTTCGTCAGCACGACGGCGTGATGACGATGATGATGAAGCTACCGGCGCAGGGCTTTGCCTAAGCACTACGACGATATGACCGAGGTGGATTATGGTGGAGGGGGGCACCGCACACGGCTAAGAGATCAATGATCAACTTGTGTGTCTATGGGGTGCCCCCCTCCCCCGTATATAAAGGAGTGGAGGAGGGGGAGGGCCGGCCCTCTACTATGGCGCGCCCTGGGGAGTCCTACTCCCACCGAGAGTAGGATTCCCCCCTTCCAAGTAGTAGGAGTAGGAGAGAAGGAAGGGGAAGAGCGAAGAGAAGGAAGGAGGGGGCACCGCCCCTCCCCCTAGTCCAATTCGGACTAGGCCTTGGGGGGGGGGGCTGCCCTAGGCAGCCCCTCTCTCTCCCCTAAAGCCCAATAAGGCCCACATACTCCCCAGCAAATTCCCGTAACTCTCCGATACTCCGATAAATACCCGAACCACTCAGAACCTTTCCGATGTCCAAATATAGCCTTCCAATATATCGATCTTTACATCTCAAACATTTCGAGACTCCTCGTCATGTCCCTGATCTCATCCGGGACTCCGAACAACCTTCGATACATCAAAACACATAAACTCACAATACCGATCGTCACCGAACGTTAAGCGTGCGGACCCTACGGGTTCGAGAACTATGTAGACATGACCGAGACTCATCTTCGGTCAATAACCAATAGCGGAACCTGGATGCTCATATTGGTTCCTATATGTTCTACGAAGATCTTTATCGGTCAAACCGCATAACGACATACGTTGTTCTCTTTGTCATCGGTATGTTACTTGCCTGAAATTAGATCGTCGGTATTTCAATACCTAGTTCAATCTCGTTACTGGCAAGTCTCTTTACTCATTCCGTAATGCATCATCCCGCAACTAATTCATTAGTTACAATGCTTGCAAGGCTTATAGTGATGTGCATTACCGAGAGGGCCCAGAGATACCTCTCCGACAATCGGAGTGACAAATCCTAATCTCGATCTATGCCAACTCAAAAAGTACCATCGGAGACACCTGTAGAGCACCTTTATAATCACCCAGTTACATCGGAGACACCTGTAGCACACAAAGTGTTCCTCCGGTATTCGGGAGTTGCATAATCTCATAGTCATAGGAACATGTATAAGTCATGAAGTAAGCAATAGCAACATATTGAAGGGACAATTGCATTTTTGCCCCTAGTTGGAACCTACCCATAGGTTTTAACCTTACTTTTTGACTCCGCTTAGTTTTGCCCTTAGATTTTCCCCCGAGGTCACCCGAATGCCCTTTGACCATTTGACCAATACTTTGAAAATTCATATGAACTCGGAAAAATGCAAATAAGATATCAAAATGTTCAGACAAACATTACCTTTACGTGCATATCATTTGCATCAAGGACAAAAATATCATTTAAACTACCCGAGGTTATTAATGTTATTAACATTATTAAAAATAAAAAGGTGTATAGAAATACTTGTTCAAGAATAAAAATTACATGAAAATGTAGGTGATATTTTCTGAACATCCTGATATCTTTTTTGCATTTTTGTGAGTTCATATCAACTTGTTATGTATGTTCAAATGACGTTGACCATTATTTTGAAACTTCATAACAAGTTGATATGAACTCAGAAAAATGCAAATAAGATATCACGATGTTCAGAAAAGGTCACCTACATTTGCATGTAATTTTTATTCGTGGAAAAAGTATTGTTTATACCTTTTTATTTTTAATAATGTTAAAAACATTAATAAACTTAGGTAGTTTAAACGGTACTTTTTTCCTGAATGCAAATGACATACACATAAAGGTAATATTTATCTAAACATTTTGATATCTTATTTGCATTTTTCTGAGTTCATATCAATTTGTTATGAATTTTCAAAGTGTTGGTCAAACGGTCAAAGAGCATTCAGGCGACATCGGAGGAAAATCTAAGGGCAAAACTGAGCAGACTCGAAAAGTAAGATCAAAACCCGTGGGTAGGTTCCAACTAGGGGCAAAAATGCATTTGTCCCCATATTAAATGATCAAGTGTTAAGCTAACGGAAAGGGTCAAGTCAATCACATCATTCTGTAATGATGTGATCCCGTTAATCAAATGACAACTCATGTCTACGGCTAGGAAACTTAACCATCTTTGATTCAACGAGCTAGTCAAGTAGAGGCATACTAGTGACACTTTGTTTGTCTATGTATTCACACATGTATGAAGTTTCCGGTTAATACAATTCTAGCATGAATAATAAACATTTATCATGAATTAAGGAAATAAATAATAACTTTATTATTGCCTCTAGGGCATATTTCCTTCATTACGATACGGAGCCGCCGCCACGTCCTGTTCTTCATGGGGAGGCCAGATCTAGAGTCCGTTCAGGGCTCCAGAGATGGGGGGTCTTTCATCCTCGTCATCATCAACCATCCTCCATCACCAATTTCATGATGCTCACTGCTGGGAATGAGTAATTCCTTCATAGGTTTGCAGGACGGTGATGGGTTGGATGAGATTTATCATGTAATCAAGTTAGTTTTGTTCGGGCTTCATCGCTAGTATCCACTATGTTCTAAGATTGATGTTGCTATACTTTGCTATGCTTAATGCTTGTCACTAGGGCCCGAATGCCATGATTCCAGATCTGAACCTTTTATGTTTTCATGAATATATTTGTGTTCTTGATCCGATCTTGCAAGTTATACGCACCTATTATGTGTTATGATCCGCATACCCCAATGTGACAATAATTGGGATTCTTTCTGGTGATGACCATAGTTTGAAGAGTTCATGTATTCACATGTGTTAATGCTTTGTTCCGGTTCTGTATTAAAAGGAGGCCTTAATATCCCTTAGTTTCCTTATGGACCCCGCTGCCATGGGAGGGTAGGACAAAAGATGTCATCAAGTTCTTATCACAAGCACGTATGACTATATACGAAATACATGCCTACATTACATTGATGAATAGGAGCTAGTTCCGTGTCTCCCTAGGTTATGACTGTTAGATGATGAATGTTATCCAACATAATCATTGATCCAATGCCTACGAGCTTTTCACATATTGATCTTTGCTAAGTTACTACTGTTGCCACTACTATCACAATTGCTACAAAACTATTGCTGCTACCGCCACCGTTACTATTACCATTACCATTACTTTTGCTATCGTTGCTATCCTACCAAACTATCATACTACTATGCTACTGATCACTCTGCTGCAGATAATTAGTCTCTAGGTGTGTTTGAATTGACAACTCAACTGCTAATACTTGCAAATATTCTTTGGCTCCCCTTGTGTCGAATCAATAAATTTGGGTTGAATACTCTACCCTCAAAAATTGTTGCAATCCCCTATACTTGTGGGTTATCAAGGCATTTTTCTGGCGCCGTTGCCGGGGAGCATAGCTTTATTTGCTAATTCACTTGGGATTTATATATATTGATCACTATGAAGAATCTTAAGGATGGTAGAACCAAAATCTTTCCCTCTAAGATGAGGGGAGGTAAGGAACTGTTATCTAGCTCTGCACTTGATTCACCTTCTATTTTAAGTAAGCTTGCGACACCACCACCCGCTATTAATTCTGATATGTCGCAAGTAATTGATTATGCTACTTCTGCTATGAATGATGCTATTGATGATGCTAGTACTTTGCTTGATGATATTGTGCCACTAGGTGAATTTCTTGATGAATAACTTGTTAAAGCTAAACAATTCGAGAATGCTGAAACTGATGAAGTTATTGAAACTAAAAATTATGAAACACCTATTCGACCTAGCTCTCCTAGATATGAATTGCCTAAGATACCTGAAGGTTATGTTATGGATGGAGAGATAGCTAGGGATTTTCTAGCTTGTAAGGATAGAGCTGATCTTAAGAAATTACTATGCAAGCTGAAAGAAAAATCTTTGAATGCTAGAATGAAATATGATCCTAAGTTTGGCAATTCACCTATCTTTATTACTGATAAGGATTATGAATTCTCTGTCATTCCTTAGTTAATTACTTTGGTTGAATCTAATCCTTTCCATGGTTATGAAACTGAAACTGTTGTGGCACATCTTACTAAATTAAATGATATAGCCACCCTATTCGCTCATGAGGAAAAAATTCGCTATTACTATATTCTTAAGTTGTTTCCTTTCTTGTTAAAGGGTGATGCTAAGATATGGTATAATACTCTTGCTCCTCATTGTGTGCATAGCCCCCAGGATATGATTTATTACTTCTCTGAAAAATATTTTCCTACTCATAAAAAACAAGCTGCCTTACAGGAAATATTTAACTTTGTGCAAATTGATGAAGAAGTTTGGAGGCGGCTTATCCAATTACTTAATGCTTTGCCTGATCATCCTCTTAAGAAAAATGAAATACTTGATATCATCTATAATGGACTAACCGATGCTTCTAGGGACTACCAAGATAGTGGTGCTGGTTGTGTTTTCAAGGAACAAACTATTGAACAAGCAGAAGAACTATTGAATAATATATTGAAGAATGATAATGATTGTACACTTCCTGAACCACCGCCTAAACCCACTACGAAGAAGAGAGCTATTTTATTTCTCAGTCCTGAAGACATGCAAGAGGCAAATAAATGTATGAAGGAAAAATGTATTAAAGCTGAAGAAGTTAAGAATTTACCACCTAATGAAGAAATACATGGTCTTGACACACCGCCACAGGTGATAGAGGGGCTGCTATTGATTGCACAGAAGCAAGGTCACTTTCCATATCAATGTAATGAACATACAGTGCACTTTCCGAAGAAACAATTTCAAGTAAATGGTATTCATGTTATTGAAAAGACTCCGACAATTACTATTGGAAGTTTTCAACTCCCTCTTCCCACAATTAAAAAGAAACATGAAACACTTATTATTGGGGAGATGCATATCCCCGTTGAGGTAACCTAGTGTTTTACGAAGATTCTTCGATTTCATGTTACTCGGAACTGGTTTGTTAATAAGACTTGATCAACCTTATTAATGGATTCTTTTTTAGGGACATGTGGTCGATGAATTTAGTAAGCACAACCTTCTGTACCCATTTTTTTTCTTCTGTTATTTTAGCTAAATGTAATAATTCCATGATTGTCCTAGATTCTGAATTATCCGTGCAATAAAATAGCCGAAAAATAAAAGTGCTCAAAATGATCTGAAATTTTAACATGGATTTTTATAGAATATTTAAGAATTTCTGGCACTAAAAACATCTCTGGGGATGCCCCAGGTGCCCACGAGGCACCCGGGCGCGCCCTGGTGGCTTGTGGGCCCCACAGGGACCCCCTCACTTATTCCTTCAGCCCACTTCGTCTCTTACATCTAGCAAAAATTCCTGGTAGCTCTCTCTCTCTCTCTCTCTCTCTCTCGTGTTCTTGCTCCCAAACCTAAGATTTTCGATCTCTTTGCTCGGAGCCCCGTTTCCAAAACTGTTTTGGGGGATTGCTACTTGGTATATGTGACTCCTCCATTGCTCCAATTAGTTTTCCTCTAGTGTATTATATTTTGCATAATTAGCTACTCTTAGTGCTACTGAAAATGAGCATGCATGTAGAATTCTTTGAGTTCTAAGTAGTTTGAATGCTTGATATAGCCTCTAGACATCCATATGAGTAGTTGCTATCAATCTTGTGAGGTTTTGTTGACATCATTTTGTGGCTAATTTTTTTAGAAATTTGTTCATAAAAAATGAACTTCTTCCAGTGGAGTTCCTTGAAGCGGAATGCCAAGGGAGTCCTTGGGGACTCCTCGGACAGCGACCTACACATTTCGCATAGGACGGGGGTCCGGCCGTACGAATGGCTGCACAATGCCTTCATGAACGAAGCCGGATTCTACCAAGAGTTCACGCAATTCTTTGCTAGTGCTGGATTGACCGACTTCCTCGCAGATGAGTGTGACCAACACCACCTCCTTACGAATTCCTTTGTGCAAAATTTTCATTTCCTGAATAGGCTCAAACCTCCCGTGGTGCACGCTGAACATCATTAGATACCGCTTGCTGAATTCTGTGAGATATGTTCGATCCCCTTTGATGGGGAAATAAGAGAACCTCGACCGGAGGAGTTTGAGGGCTTCCTCCACACTTTAGCTGTGGGAGAGGAAAGGGGCGTGTTGAAAGCCTGAGCCACTAGCTTGCAATTTCCCGTTGTTCATTACTTTGCTTTATTCATAGGGAAATGCTTGATTGCTAGAGAGCAAGGGGGTGCACTATGTGCCCCTGGCTTTGCCATTTTACGCCGCGCACTTCATAACGATAACACTTATAACCTTGGAGCTATCATTGCACGCCGCCTGCACACTAATAGGACTAAGGGCAAAATTCACAGCGGTATTTATGCTACTTGCTTAGCGAGACGTTTTAAAGTTAACATACGCCCACATGACTATTTGTTAACTGGAGTTTATTTGGATCACCAGCCTATGCAGGATCACCACTTTCTTGATGCTCCTAAACATCCTCACCACATTCATTATAACTTGATTTTTAGTGAGGATACTCATGATATTATTCCGTTGCCGGCACCTCCTTTGTTTGACTTCCATGCCAGGAACGGATATACCGTCCTACTAGCGGACATCGTTGCTTACCAGAACACGTTGGCAGCGGTAGAGAATGAGGTCCAGGAGTGGGACACTCAGGTGCCGCCACCTCAGCACTTATGGGACCAGATGGCTACTATACATGGTGATTACCAAGCTAGGCAAAAGCATAAGCTTGGGGGAGTATGTATTTCCCACCGATAAATTATTCATGTTCACACATTTCATTCTAGTTGTCGGTGTTTATCCTCTTTCATTGTATAATCCATGTTAGTTTTATTTTCTCGCTTTCTTCTTGTGTGTTTGAAAAACTTTGAGAAAATCCAAAAATATTTCTCGCTCTTTTCATTTTTCTTTCTACTTTAATTAGTTGTAGTATTAAAAGAAAACACAAAAAGATTTCTCGCTTCTTCTTTTACTTGTTGGGAGCTTTCCCGTGTAAATAGTTTTGATCGTTTTTGTTTTTCCTTCGTTAATTTGCTTCCTTCAAAAAAACTAAAAACACCAAAAATACTTTAGTGTGTTTCTTTGAAATTATTTTGTTTTTTTGAGTCGTTGTGAGGAGAAGACCATGATGAAAATGTTGAGTGGCTCTCATATGCATTATTGTTGATCTAACAAATAGCCCATATTACTTTGTCTTCTCCTTTGAATAAAATGTTTGCAGATTCCAGCTTAGTCCACGACACTCTTGCACTATTATTATTTTCATATCATTCGGTCATGCAAGTAAAAGGCAATAATGACGATAATTTGATAAAGTGACTGTGGCAAGGAAAAGCTTGTATGAATTCAACTTATTTTTGTTTTTGTAAATATGGTTAACTCAGTATCCATGACTCAGCTTATTATGATTAAATGTGTTTATGATGACAATTAGAGATTATAGTTGCTCATGCCATGCTTAAGTAGCTAGGAGTGGATACTGATTTATCTTGGGTGTCAACATGCATTAAAATGATTGCGATGTAGTACGATGATATGGTATCCTCCTCTGAATGTTTCAAGTGGCTTGACTTGGCACATGTTTAGGCATGTAGTTGATTCAGAACCAACATAGCCTCCACGATATTTATGTTCATGGTGATTATATCCTACTCATGCTAGTATCAATATTAATTATTCAGAATGCATGATTATGACCGTTTTCGCTCTCTAGCTGGTCGCTTCCTAATCTATTTGCTAGCATTCGCCTATACTAAGCGGGAATACTGCTTGTGCATCAAAATCCTTAAACCAAAGTTATTCCAGATAAGTTCACTATATCTAACTATATGCGGTATTACTCTGCCGTCCTAAGTAAATTTGCATGTGACACCTCTAAATATTCAAATGAACATCTGTTTTTGTGTGCCCGTACCACTTATGGAGCGATAAGGGCGATCAGTATCTTCCATGCTAAGCGGGTTATTCTCATGATGAGTGTTTACTCACTTGTCCTTGCACAAGAGGGGTTGGTAATCGGGATGCACAGTCCCATGATTAAAATTACAAAATAATAAAAGAAACTCCCTCGAAAAGTTGTTGGTATGGAGGGCACCCGAGGATTAGGCTAGCCATGGCTTGTGTTTGTTGGTGGAGGAGGAGTAAACTTTACTTTACCGCTTTGGCAACCACCGCTAATTTGTTTAGCATGGAAGATATTGAAAACTCTCGGCCGTGACGTTGACAAGAAATGCATATCTCCCGAAATTATATTTACCTCTGATTTAAGCTTTGAGCTCTGGCACCTGTGCAAATCCCTACTTCCCTCTTCGAAGGTCCTATCCATTTACTTTATGTTATTTTACTTTTATTATTGAGTCATCACCTTCTCAAACAAGGACCTATCCTGAGAGCACTATTGTCTTTCTCATGCATTGTGCGTAGTTAATGTTGTGTGCATCATGACTGGATCTCTTCTACCATGAATTACAATGTTTAGTCGCTGCTTGAACTTTGGACGTGCTCTGTGTTGGAAATATGCCCTAGAGGCAATAATAAAATGGTTATTAGTATATTTCCTTGTTCATGATAATTGTCTATTGTTCATGCTATAATTGTGTTATCCAGAAATCGTAATACATGTGTGAATACATAGATCACAATATGTCCCTAGTGAGCCTCTAGTTAACTAGCTCGTTGATCAATGGATGGTTACAGTTTCCTGACCATGACATTGGATATCATTGATAACGGGATCACATCATTGGGAGAATGATGTGATGGACAAGACCCAATCCTAAGCCTAGCACAAGATCGTGTAGTTCGTCTGCTAGAGCTTTTCTAATGTCAAGTATCATTTCCTTAGACCATGAGATCGTGCAACTCCCGGATACCGTAGGAGTGCTTTGGGTGTACCAAACGTCACAACGTAACTGGGTGGCCATAAAGGTACACTACAGGTATCTTCGAAAGTGTCTGTTGGGTTGGCACAGATCGAGACTGGGATTTGTCACTCCGTATGACGGAGAGGTATCTCTGGGCCCACTCGGTAATGCATCATCATAATGAGCTCAATGTGACCAAGTGGTTGGTCACGGGATCATGCATTACGGTACGAGTAAAGTGACTTGTCGGTAACGAGATTGAACGAGGTATTGGGATACCGACGATCGAATCTCGGGCAAGTAACGTACCGATTGACAAAGGAAATTGTATACGGGATTACTTGAATCCTCGACATCGTGGTTCATCCGATGAGATCATCGAGGAGCATGTGGGAGCCAACATGGGTATCCAGATCCCGCTGTTGGTTATTGACCGGAGAGTCGTCTCGGTCATGTCTACGTGTCTCCCGAACCCGTAGGGTCTACACACTTAAGGTTCGGTGACGCTAGGGTTGTAGAGATATTAGTATGCGGTAACCCGAAAGTTGTTCGGAGTCCCGGATGAGATCCCGGACATCACGAGGAGTTCCGGAATGGTCCGGAGGTAAAGATTTGTATATAGGAAGTCCAGTTTCGGCCATCGGGAAAGTTTCGGGGGTCACCGGTATTGTACCGGCACCACCGGAAGGGTCCCGGGGGTCCACCGGGTGGGGCCACCTATCCCGGAGGGCCCCATGGGCTGAAGTGGGAAGGGAACCAGCCCCTGGTGGGCTGGTGCGCCCCCATGGGCCTCCCCCTGCGCCTAGGGTTGGAAACCCTGGGGGTGGGGGGCGCCCCACCTGACTTGGGGGGCAAGTTTCCCCCCTTGGCCGCCGCCCCCCCTTGAGATTGGATCTCTAGGGGCCGGCGCCCCCACAGGGCCCCTATATAAAGAGGGGGGAGGGAGGGCTACGCACCCAAGCCCCTGGCGCCTCCCTCTCCCCCCGTAACACCTCTCCCTCTCGCTGAGCTTGGCGTAGCCCTGCCGAGATCCCCGCTGCTTCCACCACCACGCCGTCGTGCTGCTGGATCTCCATCAACCTCTCCTCCCCCTTGCTGGATCAAGAAGGAGGAGACGTCTCTCCCAACCGTACGTGTGTTGAACGCGGAGGTGCCGTCCGTTCGGCGCTAGGATCATCGGTGATTTGGATCACGACGAGTACGACTCAATCAACCCCGTTCTCTTGAACGCTTCCGCTCGCGATCTACAAGGGTATGTAGATGCACTCCTCCCCTCTCGTTGCTAGTAAACTCCATAGATAGATCTTGGTGATGCGTAGAAAATTTTAATTTCTGCTACGATCCCCAACAGTGGCATCATGAGCTAGGTCTATGCGTAGTTTCTATGCACGAGTAGAACACAAGTTGTTGTGGGCGTCGATTTTGTCAATTTACTTGCCGTTACTAGTCTTATCTTGATTCGGCGACATCGTGGGATGAAGCGGCCCGGACCGACCTTACACGTAAGCTTACGTGAGACAGGTTCCACCGACTGACATGCACTAGTTGCATAAGGTGGCTAGCGGGTGTCTGTCTCTCCCACTTTAGTCGGATCGGATTCGATGAAAAGGGTCCTTATGAAGGGTAAATAGAAATTGGCATATCACGTAGTGGTTTTGGCGTAGGTAAGAATCGTTCTTGCTAGAAACCTATAGCAGCCACGTAAAAGTTTGCAACAACAATTAGAGGACGTCTAACTTGTTTTTGCAGCAAGTGTCATGTGATATGATATGGCCAGAAGGATGTGATGAATGATATATGTGATGTATGAGATTGATCATGTTCTTGTAATAGGAATAACGACTTGCATGTCGATGAGTATGACAACCGGCAGGAGCCATAGGAGTTGTCTTAATTTATTTATGACCTGCGTGTCAACTGGAACGTCATGTAATTACTTTACTTTATTGGTAACCGTTAACCGTAGTAGTAGAAGTAATAGTTGGCGAGACAACTTCATGAAGACACGATGATGGAGATCATGGTGTCATGCCGGTGACGATGATGAACATGGCGCCCCGAAGATGGAGATCAAAAGGAGAAAAATGATATTGGCCATATCATGTCACTATTTGATTGCATGTGATGTTTATCATGTTTTACATCTTATTTGCTTAGAACGACGGTAGCATAAATAAGATGATCCCTCGCTAAAATTTCAAGAAAGTGTTCCCCCTAACTGTGCACCGTTGCGAAGGTTCGTTGTTCCGAAGCACCACGTGATGATCGGGTGTGATAGGTTCGAACGTTCGCATACAACGGGTGTAAGCCAGATTTACGCACGCAATACACTTAGGTTGACTTGACGAGCCTAGCATGTACAGACATGGCCTCGGAACACAAGAGACCGAAAGGTCGAACATGAGTCGTATAGCAGATACGATCAACATGCAGATGTTCACCGATGATGACTAGTCCGTCTCACGTGATGATCGGACACGGCCTAGTTGACTCGGATCATGTATCACTTAGATGACTAGAGGGATGTCTGTCTGAGTGGGAGTTCGTTAATAATTTGATTAGATGAACTTAATTATCATGAACTTAGTCAAATAAAACCTTTACAATATGTCTTGTAGATCAAATGGCCCACGCTAATGTTGCCCTCAACTTCAACGCGTTCCTAGAGAAAACCAAGCTTAAAGACGATGGTAGCAACTACACGGACTGGGTCCGTAACCTGAGGATTATCCTCATAGCTGCCAAGAAAGCATATGTCCTTGAAGCACCGCTAGGTGATGCACCTGTTTTCCCAGCAACTCAAGACGTTCTGAACGCCTGGCTGTCACGTAGTGATGATTACTCCCTGGTTTAGTGCGGCATGCTTTACAGCTTAGAACCGGGGCTCCAAAAGCGTTTTGAGCAGCACGGAGCATATGAGATGTTCCAAGAGCTGAAAATGGTTTTCCAAGCTCATGCCCGGGTCGAGAGATATGAAGTCTCCGACAAGTTCTACAGTTGTAAGATGGAGGAGAATAGTTCCGTCAGCGAACACATACTCAAAATGTCTGGGTTGCACAACCGCTTGTCTCAGCTGGGAGTTAATCTCCCGGATGACGCGGTCGTTGACAGAATCCTTCAGTCGCTCCCACCTAGCTACAAGAGCTTTGTGATGAACTTCAATATGCAGGGAATGGAAAAGACCATTCCTGAGGTATATTCAATGCTGAAATCAGCGGAGGTGGAGATAAAAAAGGAACATCAAGTGTTGATGGTGAATAAAACCACTAAGTTCAAGAAAGGCAAGGGTAAGAAGAACTTCAAGAAAGACGGCAAGGGAGTTGCCGCGCCCGGTAAGCAAGCTGCCGGGAAGAAGACAAAGAATGGACCCAAGCCTGAGACTGAGTGCTTTTATTGCAAGGGAAACGGTCACTGGAAGCGGAACTGCCCCAAGTACTTAGCGGACAAGAAGGCCGGCAATACCAAAGGTATATGTGATATACATGTTATAGATGTGTACCTAACCAGCGCTCGTAGTAGCTCCTGCGTATTTGATACCGGTGCGGTTGCTCATATTTGTAACTCAAAGCAGGAGCTGCAGAATAAGCGGAGACTGGCGAAGGACGAGGTGACGATGCGCGTCGGGAATGGTTCCAAGGTCGATGTGATCGCCGTCGGCACGCTACCTCTACATTTACCTACGGGACTAGTTTTAAACCTCAATAATTGTTATTTAGTGCCAGCTTTGAGCATGAACATTGTATCTGGATCTCGTTTAATGCGAGATGGCTACTCATTTAAATCCAAGAATAATGGTTGTTCTATTTATATGAGAGATATGTTTTATGGCCATGCCCCGCTGGTCAATGGTTTATTCTTAATGAATCTCGAACGTGATGTTACACATATTCATAGTGTGAATGCCAAGAAATGTAAGGTTGATATTGATAGTCCCACATACTTGTGGCACTGCCGCCTTGGTCACATTGGTGTCAAACGCATGAAGAAACTCCATGCAGATGGACTTTTGGAGTCTCTTGATTATGAATCATTTGACACGTGCGAACCATGCCTCATCGGCAAAATGACCAAGACTCCGTTCTCTGGAACAGTGGAGCGAGCAACCAACTTATTGGAAATCATACATACTGAAGTGTGCGGTCCAATGAGCGTTGAGGCTCGCGGTGGCTATCGTTATGTTCTCACCCTCACTGATGACTTGAGTAGATATGGGTATGTCTACTTAATGAAACACAAGTCTGAGACCTTTGAAAAGTTCAAGGAATTTCAGAGTGAGGTTGAGAATCAACGTGACAGGAAAATAAAGTTCTTACGATCAGATCATGGAGGGGAATATTTGAGTCACAAATTTGGCACACACTTAAGGAAATGTGGAATTGTTTCACAACTCACGCCGCCTGGAACACCTCAGCGTAATGGTGTGTCCGAACGTCGTAATCGCACTCTATTAGATATGGTGCAATCTATGATGTCTCTTGCCGATCTACCGCTATCATTCTGGGGTTATGCTTTAGAGACTGCCGCATTCAATTTAAATAGGGCTCCGTCGAAATCCGTTGAGACGACACCGTATGAATTATGGTTTGGAAAGAAACCCAAGCTGTCGTTTCTTAAAGTTTGGGGATGCGATGCTTATGTCAAGAAACTTCAACCTGAAAAGCTCGAACCCAAGTCGGAAAAATGCGTCTTCATAGGATACCCTAAGGAAACCATTGGGTATACCTTCTACCTCAGATCCGAAGGCAAGACCTTCGTTGCCAAGAACGGGTCCTTTCTGGAGAAAGAGTTTCTCTCGAAAGAAGTAAGTGGGAGGAAAGTGGAACTTGATGAGATGACCCCTCTCGAACCAGAAAGTAGCGCAGCACAAGAAAATGTTTCTGTGGTGCCTGCACCGACTAGAGAGGAAGTTAATGATGACGATCATGATCAAGTTACCACTGAACTTCGTAGGTCCACAAGGACACGTTCCGCACCAGAGTGGTACGGCAACCCTGTCCTGGAAATCATGTTGTTGGACAACGGTAAACCTTCGAACTATGAAGAAGCAATGGCGGGTCCAGATTCCAACAAATGGCTTAAAGCCATGCAATCCGAGATAGGATCCATGTATGAAAAAAAAGTATGGACTTTAACAGACTTGCCCGATGATCGGCGAGCGATAGAAAATAAATGGATCTTTAAGAAGAAGACGGACGCGGATGGAAATGTTACCATCTATAAAGCTCGACTTGTCGCTAAGGGTTATCGACAAGTTCAAGGAATTGACTACGATGAGACCTTCTCGACCGTAGCGAAGCTGAAGTCCGTCCGAATCATGTTAGCAATTGCCGCATTCTACGATTATGAAATATGGAAAATGGACGTCAAAACGGCATTCCTTAATGGCTTCCTTAAGGAAGAATTGTATATGATGCAGCCGGAAGGTTTTGTCGATCCTAAGAGTGCTGACAAAGTATGCAAGCTCCAGTGCTCAATCTATGGGCTGGTGCAGGCATCTCGGAGTTGGAACATTCGCTTTGATGAGATGATCAAAGCGTTTGGGTTTACGCAGACTTATGGAGAAGCCTGTGTTTACAAGAAAGTGAGTGGGAGCTCTGTAGCATTTCTCTTATTATATGTGGATGACATACTATTGATTGGAAATGATATAGAATTATTGGAAAGTATAAAGGCCTACTTGAATAAGTGTTTTTCAATGAAGGACCTTGGAGAAGCTGCTTACATATTAGGCATCAAAATCTATAGAGATAGATCGAGACGCCTCATAGGTCTTTCACAAAGCACATACCTTGACAAGATATTGAAGAAGTTCAATATGGATCAGTCCAAGAAGGGGTTCTTGCCTGTATTGCAAGGTGTGAGATTGAGCATGGCTCAATGCCCGACCACGGCAGAAGATAGAGAAAAGATGAGTGGCGTCCCCTATGCCTCGGCCATAGGGTCTATTATGTATGCCATGCTGTGTACCAGACCTGATGTAAACCTTGCCGTAAGTTTGGTAGGAAGGTACCAAAGTAATCCCGGCATGGAACACTGGACAGCGGTCAAGAACATCCTGAAGTACCTGAAAAGGACTAAGGATATGTTTCTCGTTTATGGAGGTAACGAAGAGCTCATCGTAAAGGGTTACGTCGATGCTAGCTTCGACACATATCTGGATGACTCTAAGTCACAAACCGGATACATGTATATTTTGAATGGTGGGGCAGTCAGCTGGTGCAGTTGCAAGCAAAGCGTCATGGCGGGATCTACATGTGAAGCAGAGTACATGGCAGCCTCGGAGGCAGCACGTGAAGCAATCTGGATGAAGGAGTTCATTGCCGACCTAGGAGTTATTCCCAATGCATCGGGGCCGATGACTCTCTTCTGTGACAACACTGGAGCTATTGCCCTTGCCAAGGAGCCCAGGTTTCACAAGAAGACCAGGCACATCAAGCGTCGCTTCAACTCCATTCGTGAAAATGTTCAAAATGGAGACATAGATATTTGTAAAGTACATACGGATTTGAATGTCGCAGATCCGTTGACTAAACCTCTTCCACGGGCAAAACATGATCAACACCAGAACTCTATGGGTGTACGATTCATCACAATGTAACTAGATTATTGACTCTAGTGCAAGTGGGAGACTGTTGGAAATATGCCCTAGAGGCAATAATAAAATGGTTATTATTATATTTCCTTGTTCATGATAATTGTCTATTGTTCATGCTATAATTGTGTTATCCGGAAATCGTAATACATGTGTGAATACATAGATCACAATATGTCCCTAGTGAGCCTCTAGTTAACTAGCTCGTTGATCAATGGATGGTTACAGTTTCCTGACCATGACATTGGATATCATTGATAACAGGATCACATCATTGGGAGAATGATGTGATGGACAAGACCCAATCCTAAGCATAGCACAAGATCGTGTAGTTCGTCTGCTAGAGCTTTTCTAATGTCAAGTATCATTTCCTTAGACCATGAGATCGTGCAACTCCCGGATACCGTAGGAGTGCTTTGGGTGTACCAAACGTCACAACGTAACTGGGTGGCCATAAAGGTACACTACAGGTATCTTCGAAAGTGTCTGTTGGGTTGGCACAGATCGAGACTGGGATTTGTCACTCCGTATGACGGAGAGGTATCTCTGGGCCCACTCGGTAATGCATCATCATAATGAGCTCAATGTGACCAAGTGGTTGGTCACGGGATCATGCATTACGGTACGAGTAAAGTGACTTGTCGGTAACGAGATTGAACGAGGTATTGGGATACCGACGATCGAATCTCGGGCAAGTAACGTACCGATTGACAAAGGAAATTGTATACGGGATTACTTGAATCCTCGACATCGTGGTTCATCCGATGAGATCATCGAGGAGCATGTGGGAGCCAACATGGGTATCCAGATCCCGCTGTTGGTTATTGACCGGAGAGTCGTCTCGGTCATGTCTACGTGTCTCCCGAACCCGTAGGGTCTACACACTTAAGGTTCGGTGATGCTAGGGTTGTAGAGATATTAGTATGCGGTAACCCGAAAGTTGTTCGGAGTCCCGGATGAGATCCCGGACATCACGAGGAGTTCCGGAATGGTCCGGAGGTAAAGATTTGTATATAGGAAGTCCAGTTTCGGCCACCGGGAAAGTTTCGGGGGTCACCGGTATTGTACCGGCACCACCGGAAGGGTCCCGGGGGTCCACCGGGTGGGGCCACCTATCCCGGAGGGCCCCATGGGCTGAAGTGGGAAGGGAACCAGCCCCTGGTGGGCTGGTGCGCCCCCATGGGCCTCCCCCTGCGCCTAGGGTTGGAAACCCTGGGGGTGGGGGGCGCCCCACCTGACTTGGGGGGCAAGTTTCCCCCCTTGGCCGCCGCCCCCCTTGAGATTGGATCTCGAGGGGCCGGCGCCCCCAGGGCCTCTATATAAAGAGGGGGGAGGGAGGGCTGCGCAGCCAAGCCCCTGGCGCCTCCCTCTCCCCCCGTAACACCTCTCCCTCTCGCTGAGCTTGGCGTAGCCCTACCGAGATCCCCGCTGCTTCCACCACCACGCCGTCGTGCTGCTGGATCTCCATCAACCTCTCCTCCCCCTTGCTGGATCAAGAAGGAGGAGACGTCTCTCCCAAACGTACGTGTGTTGAACGTGGAGGTGCCGTCCGTTCGGCTCTAGGATCATCGGTGATTTGGATCACGACGAGTACGACTCAATCAACCCCGTTCTCTTGAACGCTTCCGCTCGCGATCTACAAGGGTATGTAGATGCACTCCTCCCCTCTCGTTGCTAGTAAATTCCATAGATAGATCTTGGTGATGCGTAGAAAATTTTAATTTCGGCTACGATCCCCAACACTCTGCATTTAAGTTTTGCGGTCTCAGAAAGGACTAGCGAGATACCATGTTCTCATATTATATCATGATTGTTTTGACAAAGTGTTGGCATTTGAGATATTTATTATTGCTCGCTAGTTGATTATGCCATTGACATGAGTGAATATAATTTCTAAGAGTTATCATTTGCATGGTTAGTTTACTCTTTGCTAAAAACCTGGGTACTATTTAAGCTTATATATAGATGGAAGAAAAAAGAGTTCGTAAAAGTTTTTATTTATAACTTTCAGTTTGTCAACTGAATTGCTTTGAGGACAAGTAATGAGTTAAGCTTGGGGGAGTTGATACGTCTCCGTTGTATCTACTCTTCCAAACACTTTTGATGTTGTTTTGGACTCTAATTTGCATGTTTTCAATGAAACTAACCCGGACTGACGTTGTTTTCAGCAGAACTACCATGGTGTTGTTTTTGTGTAGAAATAAAAGTTCTCGGAATTGGACAAAACTTTTTGGAGATTTTTTATGGAATATATAAAAAATAATGGAGCAAAGACCAACTGAGGGGGCCACCAGGTGCCCACGAGGCACGAGGGCGCGCCAACCCCCTAGGCGTGCCCTAGTGGCTTGTGGAACCCATGTGGCTCCGCTGACCTTAATCTCAGCACTATAAATTCCTGTTTCCCGATAAAAAATAAGAGAGGAAGTTTCATCGCGTTTTACGATACGGAGCCACCACCACCTCTTGTTCTTCATCGGGAGGCCAGATCTAGAGTCCGTTCGGGGTTCCGGAGAGGGGGATCATCCATCATCATCATCATCAACCATCCTCCATCACCAATTTCATGGTGCACACTGATATGTCTCCAACGTATCTATAATTTTCGATTGTTCCATGTTGTTATATTATCATTCTTGGATGTTTTATATTCATTTTATAGCAACTTTATATCATTTTTTGGGACTAACCTATTGACATAGTGCCCAGTGCTAGTTGCTGTTTTTTTACTTATTTTTTACTTTGCAGAATATCAGTACCAAACAAAGTCCAAATTCCACAAAACTTTTTGGAGATTTTTTCTGCCCAGAAGACAACTTGGGAGCCAAGGAAGCACCAGAGGGGAGGTCCATGGGGCCCACAAGACACCAGGGCGCGCCCAGCTGGGTAGTGGGGCCCACGGGAATCCTCTCCACCACCTCTCAGCACTATAAATACGCAAATATTCCAGAAACCCTAGGGGAGTCAACAAAACACAATTCCAGGCGCCGCAAGTTCCAGAATCACGACATCCAATCTAGAGCCCTTTTCTGGCACCTTGCCGAAGGGGAACACGATCACAGAGGGGTTCATCATCCTCATTGGATCTCCTCCGATGATGCGTGATTAGTTTACCACAGACCTACAGGTCCGTAGGCAGTATCTAGATGGCTTCTTTTCCCTTTTTGATTCTCAATACAATGTTCTCCTCTATGTTCTTGGAGATCTATTTGATGTAATGACTTTTTGTGGTGTGTTTGTTGGGATCCGATGAATTGCGAGTTTACGATCAGATCTATCTATGAATATTATTTGAGTCTTCTTTGATCTCTTATATGCATGATTATTATAGCCTCACATTTCTTCTCCGAATCCTTCGTTTGGTTTGGCCAACTAGATTGATTTTCCTTGCAATGGGAAGAGGTGCTTTGTGATGGGTTCGATCTTACGGTGTCCTCACCCAATGATAGAAGGGGTAGCGAGGCACACATGTGTCATTGCTATTAAGGATAAAAAGATGGGGTCTATTCCTACATTAATAGATCTTGTCTACATCATGTCATCTTTCTTATTGCATTACTCCGTTTCTCCATGAACTTAATACACTAGATGCATGCTGGATAGCGGTCGATGTGTGGAGTAATAGTAGTAGATGTAGGCAGGAGTCGATTTACTAATCTTGGACGTGATGCCTATATACATGATCATTGCCTTGGATATCGTCATAATTATTTTCTCTTCTATCAATTGCCTGTCGTGGGAAACCACGGCCACCTATGGGACCAGAGGGCCCCTTGCTGGTTCGGCAGGGGGACGTCGTGTTGCACAAAGAGCAGACGAGCGTGGGGCAGCACAGCAGAGACCACGCATGCAATTTTACCCAGGTTCGGGGCGCCGTGAGGCGTAAAACCCTACTCCTGCTTTGGTGGATTGATGGTGGAAGAATGGTGGTGGAGCGTAGTACACTTGCCCGGTAGGGGGCGGCAGTGGCTACGCGTTATGGATGTGAGTTGTCCAACCTTCTAACCCTTTCTACAGTTGCCATGGGCCTCCTTTTATAGATTAAGGGGTTACTACAATGGCAAAGTAGTCATTATGCACAGATAAGATAGCAAACAGTGCTATCATACCTAACTCTGCAGGCTGACAGAGTGCATTAAATGCACCGCTTAATGTCATGTCATTGGTTGCCTGGCAGGCCTTGCCGGGCTATCTTGCCAGCTTCACACCTGCTCGCTTGACACGTCGCAGGACGGGTGTCATCTGTAGGCATCTTCTGTAGTAGAAAGTCGCCATGTGGCAAATGGCTGCTACTTAGTCACTTTGTGGCTTGACACCGCATGGATTGACGACGTGGGTCGTGGCGGAGTAGTTGGTGAGGTGGTTTTGCCCTCGTGAGTCCTGGCAAGCCTTGTTGGGACATCTTGGGTGTCTCCTTCTGGGGGTGGCCTCGCCCCTGCCGGGCTCGCCTGCCCGGCAAGGGAGGCCCTTCTCCTGATGGTATCTTGTTTCTCTGGCTCGATGTCGGTACTCTTGATCTGCTTGTTGGTCTTTCGTAGTTCTTTCTCTCTCGTACTCTGACTTGGGTTGGTGCCTAAATCTTGTTCCCATGCATGTGCACAGTCTGGGCAACAGACCCAGGGTTTGTTGCACTGACAGAATCCCCCGGGCCTGCCCCGAACGCGCTACCGAGCGTCGTCGGGGTAGGGCCTAATAAGTGCACAGGCTGGTCTCTTGGGGTCTTCTTTGCTTCTTCATCAATCTTGGGGTTGGGCCGGTTTCCGGTTTCCCCGCTCGTCGTGTAAAGCCAATAGCAGTGGGGCCGCCTTTGTAATGGCCCGTGAATGACTTTAACGCACGGGGTAGAAACTGCCAATTCACTCTTCCCACCACGCCCTTATCCTTGTCCACGTATGCTGCATGCATCGCGGGGGTAGGTAACGGAGGCGCGTGGCGTGGGAGAGCATCAAGGCGAGGGCCCGACCTTCTTGAATTGGTGGAGGAGGACGGTGGTCACCTGTTGAGGGAGCGGCTCCCCTCCTTGGCCCGCCTATAAAAGGAGGGGCAAAGGGAGGTCGGAGTCATCCATCCTTGTGCTCCTCCTCCTTTGTCTTCTGCTTCTTGCTAGTCATGTTGAGGAAAAGAGCCTGGGGCCAGGACCCGGGTTCCATTGTGAGGCTTTTCCTCGATCTGAAAGGGGTACTCGGGCGGCGCGGTGACAACGCCGGAGGTGGCAACTCCGGCGTGCTTTCTGCCGGGCCACCCGTGGCCTTGACTTCAGTGGGAGGGGATGCGAACGACACCATGTCGAGGCCCAAAATGGGCATGGCGCGTGGTAGTCAATCGCTCCCCATTCTTCTTCCCTTCGCGGCGCTGGGGAGGAGTCACGGAAGAGATTCATCATTAGCAGAGGCGAATCTGACTCTCCCGGGTGCCATCCTCTTGCTGTGCATGATACGTCTCCAACGTATCTATAGTTTTTAATTGTTCCATGCTATATTATATTCTGTTTTGGACATTATTGGGCTTTATTATACACTTTTATATTATTTTTGGGACTAACCTATTAACCGGAGGCCCAGCCCAGAATTGCTGTTTTTAGCCTATTTCAGAGTTTCGCAGAAAAAGAATATCAAATGGAGTCCAAACGGAATGAAACCTTCGGGAACGTGATTTTTGGAACGACTGTGATCCAGAGGACTTGGACCCTACATCAAGAAATCAACCAGGAGGGCACGAGGTAGGGGACGCGCCTACCCCCCAGGGCGCGCCCTCCACCCTCGTGGCCCCCCTGTTGCTCCACCGACGTACTCCTTCCTGCTATATATACCTACGTACCCCCAAACTACCAGATACGGAGCCAAAAACCTAATTCCACCGCCGCAACCTTCTGTACCCGTGAGATCCCATCTTGGGGCCTGTTTCGGAGCTCCGCCGGAGGGGGCATCGATCATGGAGGGCTTCTACATCAACACCATAGCCTCTCCGATGATGTGTGACTAGTTTACCTCAGACCTTCGGGTCCATAGTTATTAGCTAGATGGCTTCTTCTCTCTTTTTGGATCTCAATACAATGTTCTCCCCCTCTCTCGTGGAGATCTATTCGATGTAATCTTCTTTTGCGGTGTGTTTGTTGAGACCGATGAATTGTGGGTTTATGATCAAGTTTATCTATGAACAATATTTGAATCTTCTCTGAATTCTTTTATGTATGATTGGTTATCTTTGCAAGTCTCTTCGAATTATTAGTTTGGTTTGGCCTACTAGGTTGATCTTTCTTGCAATGGGAGAAGTGCTTAGCTTTGGGTTCAATCTTGCGGTGTCCTTTCCCAGTGACAGTAGGGGCGGCAAGGCACGTATTGTATTGTTTCCATCGAGGATAACAAGATGGGTTTTATATCATATTGCATGAGTTTATCCCTCTACATCATGTCATCTTGCTTAAAGCGTTACTCTGTTCTTATGAACTTAATACTCTAGATGCATGCTGGATAGCGGTCGATGTGTGGAGTAATAGTAGTAGATGCAGGCAGGAGTCGGTCTACTTGTCTCGGACGTGATGCCTATATATATGATCATACCTAGATATTCTCATAACTATGCTCAATTATGTCAATTGCTCAAAGTAATTTGTTCACCCACCGCAATACTTATGCTCTCGAGAGAAGCCACTAGTGAAACCTATGGCCCCCGGGTCTATTTCCATCATATTAATCTTCCAACACTTAGCTATTTTTATTGCTTTTATTTTACTTTGCATCTTTATCATAAAAATACCAAAAATATTATCTTATCATATCTATCAGATCTCACTCTTGTAAGTGACCGTGAATGGATTGACAACCCCTTTATTGCGTTGGTTGCGAGGATTTATTTGTTTGTGTAGGTGCGAGGGACTCGTGCGTGGCCTCTTACTAGATTGATACCATGGTTCTCAAAAACTGAGGGAAATAGTTACGCTACTTTACTGCATCACCCTTTCCTCTTCAAGGGAAAACCAACGCAGTGCTCAAGAGGTAGCAAGAAGGATTTCTGGCACCGTTGCTGGGGAGTCTACGCAAAAGTCAACATACCAAGTACCCATCACAAACCCTTATCTCCCGCATTACATTATTTGCCATTTGCCTCTCGTTTTCCTCTCCCCCACTTCACCCTTGCCGTTTTATTCGCCCTCTCTCTTTTCCGTTCGCCTTTTTTTTCGCTTGCTTCTTGTTTGCTCGTGTGTTGGATTGCTTGTTTGTCTCGATGGATCTACCAAGATTTGGTGATCCCCACCTTAAAAGGCTAGAAGAGATCGAAAGCAACGTTAGGAGTTTCATGGTCTTACAATTTGAACATAACAATTTCTTTAGAAATGATCTTAAGGAACAAAAAAGCTTTATGATTTATATGAATAAAGAGCTCGATGATATGTCTAAAGAATTTGATGGTTTGAGATCCCAAATTGCCCATATTGAGAAGTTAATAGCTGAAATTTCAGATAAGCAGGCCACCTTAGTTAATAAGATGGCCGCTAAGCCGAAAAACTTTGAAAATAAAGATGAAGATCTAAAAGTTACTGAATATGATCCACCTTTACCTAGAAGGCGTTCCAGAAATTCAGAGTTTTTAGATTTTGGTGCTAAAATTGATAAAAGTGGGATTGAAGAGATCAAAACATTAGATATTAATGAACCCACTATTTTGGATTTCAAGGAATTTAATTATGATAATTGCTCTTTGATAGATTGTATTTCCTTGTTGCAATCGGTGCTAAATTCTCCTCATGCTTATAGTCAAAATAAAGCCTTTACCAAACATATCATTGATGCTTTGATGCAATCTTATGAAGAAAAACTTGAGTTGGAAGTTTCTGTCCCTAGAAAACTTTATGATGAATGCGAACCTACTATTAAAATTAAAATTAAAGATCATGAATGCTATGCTTTGAGTGATTTGGGTGCTAGTGTTTCCACGATTCCAAAGACTCTGTGCGATTTGCTAGGTTTCCGTGATTTTGATGATTGCTCTCTAAACTTGCAACTTGCGGATTCCACTATTAAGAAACCTATGGGAAGAATTAATGATGTTATTATTGTTGCAAATAGGAACTATGTGCCCGTAGACTTTATTGTTCTTGACATAGATTGCAATCCTTCATGTCCTATTATTCTTGGTAGACCTTTCCTTAGAACGATTGGTGCAATTATTGATATGAAGGAAGGGAATATTAGATTCCAATTTCCGTTAAGGAAAGGCATGGAACACTTCCCTAGAAAGAAAATAAAATTACCTTATGAATCTATTATGAGAGCCACTTATGGATTGCCTACCAAAGATGGCAATACCTAGATCTATCCTTGCTTTTATGCCTAGCAAAGGGCTTTAAACGATAGCGCTTGTTGGGAGGCAACCAATTTTATTTTTAGTTTTTTTGCTTTTTGCTTCTGTTTAGGAATAAATATTTGATCTAGCCTCTGGTTAGATGTTTTTTTTATGTCTTAATTAGTGTTTGTGCCAAGTTAAACCTATAGGATCTTCTTGGATGATAATTATTTGATCTTGCTGAAAATTGCAGAAACTTTCTATTCACGAAGATAATTGTTAAAAATCACCAGAACGTGATAAAATATTGATTCCAATTGCTGCTGATGAATAAACAAATTTTCTAGGTCGTCCTATTTTGGCTGAATTTTTGGAGTTCCAGAAGTTTGCGTTAGTTACAGATTACTACAGACTGTTCTGTTTTTCGTGTGTTGTTTGCTTATTTTGATGAATCTATGGCTAGTAAAATAGTTTATAAACCATAGAGAAGTTGGAATACAGTAGGTTTAACACCAATATAAATAAAGAATGAGTTCATTACAATACCTTGAAGTAGTCTTTTGTTTTCTTTCGCTAACGGAGCTTACGCGATTTTCTGTTAAGTTTTGTGTTGTGAAGTTTTCAAGTTTTGGGTAAAAGATTTGATGGATTATGGAACAAGGAGTGGCAAGATCCTAAGCTTGGGGATGCCCATGGCACCCCAAGATAATCTAAGGACACCTAAAAGCCAAAGCTTGGGGATGCCCCGGAAGGCATCCCCTCTTTTGTCTACTTCCATCGGTAACTTTACTTGGAGCTATATTTTTATTCACCACATGATATGTGTTTTGCTTGGAGCGTCTTGTATTATTTGAGTCTTGGTTTGTTAGTTTACCACAATCATCCTTGCTGTACACACCTTTTTAGAGAGACACACATGATTCGGAAATTATTAGAATACTCTATGTGCTTCACTTATAGCTTTTGAGTTATATAGTTTTTGCTCTAGTGCTTCACTTATATCTTTTAGAGCACGGTGGTGGATTTGTTTTATAGAAACTATTGTTCTCTCATGCTTCACTTAAATTATTTTGAGAGTCCTACAAAACATCATGGTAGTTTGCTTTAACAATAATAGGCATTCAAGATTAGTAAAGAAATAAGAAAATTCTTATGAGTGTGTTGAATAGTATGAGAAGTTTGATGCTTGATAATTGTTTTGAGATATGAAGATGGTGATATTAGAGTCATGCTAGTTGAGTAGTTTTGAATTTTAGAAATACTTGTGTTAAAGTTTGTGATTCCCGTAGCATGCACGTATGGTGAACCGTTATGTGATGAAGTCGGAGCATGATTTATTTATTGATTGTTTTCCTTATGAGTGGCGGTCGGGGACGAGCGATGATCTTTTCCTACCAATCTATCCCCCTAGGAGCATGCGCATAATACTTTGCTTTGACAACTTGTAGATTTTTGCAATAAGTATATGAGTTCTTTCTGACTAATGTTGAGTCCATGGATTATACGCACTTTTCTTCCTTCCACCATTGCCAACCTCTCTAATACCGCACACTTTTTGCCGGTATCATACACCCACCATATACCTTCCTCAAAACAGCCACCATACCTACCTATCATGGCATTTCCATAGCCATTCCGAGATATATTGCCATGCAACTTACCACCGTTCCATTTACTATGACACGCTCCATCATTGTCATATTGCTTCGCATGATCATGTAGTTGACATTGTATTTGTGGCAAAGCCACCGTTCATAATTCTTTCATACATGTCACTCTTGATTCATTGCATATCCCGGTACACCGCCGGAGGCATTCACATAGAGTCATATTTTGTTCTAAGTATTGAGTTGTAATTGTTGAGTTGTAAGAAAATAAAAGTGTGATGATCATCATTTTTAGAGCATTGTCCCAAGTGCGGAAAGGATGATGGAGACTATGATTCCCCCACAAGTCGGGGATGAGACTCCGGACGAAAAAAAAGAGGCCATAAAAAAAGGCCCAAATAAAAAAATGAATGAGAGAAAAAGAGAGAAGGGACAATGTTACTATCCTTTTACCACACTTGTGCTTCAAAGTAGCACCATGGTCTTCATGATAAATAGTCTCCTATGATATCACTTTCATATACTAGTGGGAATTTTTCATTATAGAACTTGACTTGTATATTCCAGTGATGGGCTTCCTCAAAATGCCCTAGGTCTTCGTGAGCAAGCGAGTTGGATGCACACCCACTTAGTTTCTTTTATTGAGCTTTCATATACTTATAGCTCTAGTGCATCCGTTGCATGGCAATCCCTACTCACTCACATTGATATCTATTGATGGGCATCTCCATAGCCCGTTGATACGCCTAGTTGATGTGAGACTATCTTCTACTTTTTGTCTTCTCCACAACCACCATTCTACTCCACATATAGTGCTATGTCCATGGCTCACGCTCATGTATTGCGTGAAGATTGAAAAGGTTTGAGAACGTCAAAAGTATGAAACAATTGCTTAGCTTGTCATCGGGGTTGTGCATGATTTAAATATTTTGTGTGGTGAAGATAGAGCATAGCCAGACTATATGATTTTGTATGGATAACTTTTTTTGGCCATGTTATTTTGAGAAGACATAATTGCTTAGTTAGTATGCTTGAAGTATTATTATTTTTATGTCAATATTAAACTTTTGTCTTGAATCTTTCGGATCTGGATATTCATACTGTCGTGGTTCTAAGTCTGACAGTAGAATGGGGGGTAGGTATGTAGAGGCAAGATCTTAGCTATGGAGAAGTTGTACACACGAGTTTTACGAGTTCAGGCCCTTCTCGGAGGAAGTAACAACCCTACGTCTCGGTGCCCGGAGGCGGTCGACTGGATTATATGTGTGTGTTACAGGGGGTGCGAACCCTTGTCACTGAGGAGGGGGGTGGCTTATATAGAGTTCGCCAGACCCCTCCGGCCCTCAATTACACAGGGTTTAAGGTACATTAAGACAGGGCGTTACTGGTAACGCTAGTAATAAAGTTACATAATGACCATTAAAGCTATGATGTAATGACTGACCGTTGCAGTATGGGGTGGCTTTAGACCTTCTGGCGGTCGAGTGACAGTCTCCATGGTCGAGTGACTTCAAGTCTTCCGAGTGGAACTCTTCATGGTCGAGTGGATGATGATTCTTCTACGAATGCTTCTGGTTTTAGGGTGATGGCCTTGGGGAGAGTATCTTGGACAGGCCCATGACCCTACCCTAGGTACATAGCTTCATCATTAGCCCCCGAATGGATCGGGGTTTGAGTGGAGAAGGAGTTGAAAATACTCCTGACTCAGTATTCGCGCTCAGGAAGCGCCTTGTTAGGTTCAGAGAACAACATGATGACTTCAACTTATTTTTCACTTGCCTTGGTCCATTCTTGATTTTGTCGAGTGAACTTTTGCTGAAAAGCCTTGAGTGTTGATGTGGAGAAAATCTTTTGCCTGTCAGGTTGCTCTGTTACTTGTGGATCTTCCGGGATTCAAATTTGGGGAAGCGCGCGGGACGGGAAAGGCCACAGTAATCGGGACGGATTAGGCAAGGTCGCCTCGATCTCCGCGCCCCCTTTTTCGCCACGTACTGCGTGCGCGGCTGTTGCGCGATTTGACAGGATAGTCTGGACCCACAAGTCAGCCACTCGGAACAGAGTCCATATAAAGCACCAGATGGGGGTTTTTGCACAGTGCGTTCCCATTCCTTCCCTTCCTCCTCTTCCTCGCCGTATCCGCTTCCTTCTCGGCGCGGCTGCTCCGCCCAAGCTCCGCTCGCCGCAATGGGGAAGGAGAGGGCGGCGGCTTTGGAGCGCGAAAAAAAGGCGACGGCGAAGGCGAAGGGGAAGAAATCCAGTCGGGGCGGATCTTCGTCGAGGTCTGGCCTGCCGCGCGGCTGGATCCAGGGCGATTGGATCTGGTCGACGATTCTCCAGGACGACATCGATGATCTGGCCGAGGAGGGGTTGATTCCTCACGGATCTGCACGGCTTCTGGGGAATGAGACCGAGCCTCGTCCACAGGAGGGTGAGTGCGTCCTCCTCGTCACTCACGTTGACCGCGGGTTTTCTTTGCCTCCTCATCCTTTTTTCCGAGCTTTCTTGAACTTGTTTGGAGCACAACTTCACCATTTTCCCCCCAACACCATTGTGTATCTCGCTGCTTTCATGTCTATGTGCGAGAACTTCTTGGGTTGTCGACCGCACTGGGGTCTCATCAAGCACATTTTCACGTGTCGCTCTCAGTCGGTCAAAAAAGCTAATCCGAGTGACGACAAGACGAAAGTGATCCAGATGTGTGGGGGTCTTGGGATTCAAATGAGGGGTAAGAGTTCTTTCCATCCATAATCGTTCCCGAGTTAGTCCGAGGGTGGCAGTCGACCTGGTTCTACTGCAAAGACCAGCCGACTCCGGGTCAGTCGACTGGGCTTCCACCCTTTTCCATGGCCCGAGTAGAAAAACCTTCTGTCTTGAAAGTGACCCCGGGGGAGAAAGCGGAGGTGCTGGTGCTGGTTGAGCGAGTGGTACAGCTCATCCGTGACGGCGTGACTGGCATGGATCTGTTGGAAGTCTTCCTCAGACGACGCATTCAGCCGCTTCAAGTTCGTGACCATCCGATGTGGATGTATTCGGGCATTGACGATTCCACTCGGATCCACCCAGAAGAGGTTGACGAGGATACGATGGAGAAGTGGCTGAAGGGCATCACCGGCAACAAGGACAACCCCAGGGGGTCCAGGAGAATCCCTCCACTCGATAATTCGTACGATACAGACAAGGTCCAATTCTGAATCGCCGAGTGTTATCTTGATTTATCATGAAATTGCTTTTTGTCGATTGACTGATATTTGTTTTACTTGTTGTTCTCCAGACCTTCACTGAGATGTACTCGATGCCCAATGGAGAACAGGAACAGGACCCTGAAGGGGAGGCGAGTGCGGACGAGAGCGGTGAATGGCATTCTGACGGAGGAGGGGACGAGGAGAGCGACGACTCAAGTGATTGTGAGGAAGTCGACTCGCCTCCTCGCAACGAAAGGCGATCCAAGCACTCCCATGATCCGGTGAGTATTCGGGGCAAAGCGACTGGGTCGACTGGGACTACTTCCAAGCGTCCTCGGACGTCTTCTCCGGCGCCGACTGAGAAGGCCCCGAAGCAAACCAAAGTTGAGGCACTAAAGTCTCGGAAGACTCTGCCCCGAATCAAAATCGACATCCCTGTTGCTTCTGCGTGAGTGTTCTGTCTTTGCTGGAGATTTTGTGCTATTCATCATTTCCTTGATTTGATCAAATGAATCTTGAACCCAACAGAGCTGCTACCTCTGGAACTTCTGCTTACAAGAATGAGGACGAGGAGATGGAAGATGTGGTTCCTTCAACCCCAGGTTTGATCTTTGTAATTTTTTCTCTGTTTTGTTGACTGAACCGCAGTCGACTGATTTCCGACGACTACGATTTTGCAGCTCCTCCCAATGTTATTACTCTTCCAGATGACGACGAGGACGTGCCGATGAGGCCTTCAGGAAGAAGGAACAGGAAGACGTCGACTAGAAAGACGCATCAGTCGATGCCGGTGGTGGAACCAGTGGTCCAGGAGGGTGGTGACGTCAATCGGACTTCCGTCACCTTCGCCATGCCATTGTCGAGTGCTCAGCCCTCAGCGTCGACTGCACAAGCCTCAGTCGATCCTGCTTCGCTCTTCGCTGTGCATCACGTCCTAGAGGACCAAGTGGGCGCCGCCAAGGAGGCCATACGCCAAGCGGGCATTATGATGGAGCAACTGAAGGTGGTTCGAGATGCCAGCCAAGCTGTCTACAATGCCAGCTCAGCCCTCCAAAGCAACGTCCAGGTCGGTTGATTATCGACTGCTCTCTTAGCTTGTCGCTTGTTCTGTTAGGATATGGTACCTGAAAACTTCTTTTGAAACGTCTTTTCGTCAGTCTGCTTTTGTGTTTGTACACCCACTGGGTGTTTGAATTTGCTGTGAATAGTCTTGTTTCTTGGGTCGACTAATCTTGTGTCGACTGAGTCTCCGAACCAGTGGGGGCACGCTGAGTGCACCCACTGGGTGTCGTCCCCGAGACCGTAGTCGACTGCTGGCAGTCGGTTATGGTCTGAGAGTTGAAATTTTCTCATTCATCCTGGACGGACCACGTTGAGTGGAAACTGAACCCATGGGGGCACGCTTAGTGCACCCACTGGGTGTAGTCCCCGAGACCGTAGTCGACTACTGATAGTCGGTTATGGTCTGAGAAATACTTTCCCTCTTTTTTTACTCGTCTTGGACGGACCACGTCGAGTGGAAACTGAACCAGTGGGGGCACGCTGAGTGCACCCACTGGGTGTAGTCCCCGAGACTACTGTTGGATGTTTGATTCAGCAGTAGTCTTAGAGTTTGTTGAATTTCGATCCTTTCACCCACTAACTGACTGCCCTTTGATTGCAGAAATCTTGTGACCTTGGAGCTCGTTTCGCTGACCTAGAGCAGAAGCAGATTCAGTTGAATCTCGATCTGGAGCTGGCCAAGAAGGACTTGCAAAAGGCCCAGGATGAAGCTGCTGGTAAGAGGAATTCGTTCGACTGTTTTGTTTCTGATCCAGGTGGCATTTGTTTTTTCCTCTGAGCTTATCGTTGTTTCTTTCAGAGAAAATGAACCAGGCTCTGGCAAAGAAGGATCTGGACCTTGCAGCTGTGCAGAAAACAGCTGACGAGAAAACTGCACTCGCCGACCAGAAGCTGGCTTCAGTCGGCAAACTGGAGGAAGAGAATACCAAGCTGAAGAATGCTTTGAATGAAGCCAACAGGGAGGTGACTCGTCTGAAGGAGGACAAGATATCCTTGAACGACAAGTTTGAAGAAACCGCCCGCAAGAGGAATGACTTGGAAAAATATCTGGGAGATCTTGCCAAGAAGTTGTTCGTCATGCTTGAAGGTATTTTCTTTCTTCCGATTGACTTGTTGTTGTCGATTCGATGTACAATCATTGAATTGTCTTTGAATTGTGCATGCAGAACTTTGTCAGAACTTTGAAGAAGAGACTGGGCGTGTTGAGACAAGCTTGGACCCCATCAACTCTCCAGTGAAGGATGAAGCTGCCATGAACGTGCTCCGACTGGAATCCCGCGTCGCTGGTGTCGTCGACTATCTTGCTCGCTTGAAGGTTGCGGTGTCAAGGATCGACACAGCACTCTGGCCAAGGTCGACTCTTCTGAATGACCTCGAGTCTTTGATGACTCGACTTAATGAAATCCCGAGCCGTGTGCAAGATTGGAAGAAGTCTTCTGCGCGGTGCGGCGCTGATGTGGCTCTGTCTCTGGTACGCGTCCACTGCAAGGAGGCGCGAGAAGACAAGCTAGCAGCAATCAAGGTCGCCAACACCAAAAGGCATGACTTCCAGTCCTTCATGGAGACCTTCATTGTTGCTGCCACTCGGATTGCTGACGGAATAGACCTGGACGAGTTCGTTGATCCTGCTAGTCCACCTCCTGCGGAATGAACAAACTTTATGCCTCACTTTAAATTAGCCTCGGAATGCCGAGTGATTTTGTAATCATTAAACTCCTTCGGGTTTGAAGCCCGAGTAGTTCGATCCATGGTCCGGAACTTTAGGGTTTATCCGAACTTGGTTTATCTCTGAGTATGCTCGTGTTTGCCGTCGAGTGAATCTCGTTCTTCTTTTGGAATAATCTTTGTGCTTGAAATGCAGCTTTGAGGAGGCAATCGACTGGTACTTGTGGCGCAGCTCCGAAGGAGAAGGTTACAGTTGACCTGCACGTCGTCGTCCTTGCGGATAGGGATGGAGCGCACGTTGTACTTGTGGCGCAACTCCGAAGGAAAAGGTTGCAGTCGACCTGCACCTCGTCGTCCTTGCGGATAGGGACGGAGCGCACGTTGTACTTGTGGCGTAGCTCCGAAGGAGAAGGTTGCAGTCGACCTGCACCTCGTCGTCCTTGCGGATAGGGATGGAGCACACGTTGTACTTGTGGTGTAGCTCCGAAGGAGAAGGTTGCAGTCGACCTGCACCTCGTCGTCCTTGCGGATAGGGATGGAGCGTACGTTGTACTTGTGGCGTAGCTCCGAAGGAGAAGGTTGCAGTCGACCTGCACCTCGTCGTCCTTGCGGATAGGGATGGAGCGCATGTTGTACTTGTGGCGTAGCTCCGAAGGAGAAGGTTGCAGTCGACCTGCACCTCGTCGTCCTTGCGGATTGGGTTGGAGCGCAAACTTAGGCTAGTGCTGGACTGCAGCTAAGCCCCCTAGTGAGAGGGTTGCTCACCACTCGGTAGGGTTTTACAAACTTAGGCGAGTACTGGACTGCAGCTAAGCCCCCGAGTGAGAGGGTTGCTCACCACTCGGTAGGGTTTTATAAACTTAGGCGAGTATTGGACTGCAGCTAAGCCCCCGAGTGGGGGGGGGGGTTGCTCACCACTCGGTAGGATTTTACAAACTTAGGCGAGTACTGGACTGCAGCTAAGCCCCCGAGTGGGAGGGTTGCTCACCACTCGGTAGGATTTTACACACTTAGGCGAGTACTGGACTGCAGCTAAGCCCCCGAGCGAGAGGCTTGCTCATCACTCGGTAGGATTTTTCAAACTTAGGCGAAACAGATTCGCAGCTAAGCCCCCGAGTGAGAGGCTTGATCATCACTCGGTAGGATTTTTACAAACTTAGGCGAGTACTGGACTGCAGCTAAGCCCCCAAGTGAGAGGCTTGCTCATCACTCGGTAGGATTTTTCAAACTTAGGTGAAACAGATTCGCAGCTAAGCCCCCGAGTGAGAGGCTTGCTCATCACTCGGTAGGATTTTTCAAACTTAGGCGAAACGGATTCGCAGCTAAGTCCCCGAGTGAGAGGCTTGCTCATCCCTCGGTTGGATTCTTCAAACTTAGGCGAAACGGATTCGCGGCTAAGTCACCCACTGGGGGATTTGAGACGCAAACATAAGCAACAACAATCATTTAAGCAGACTGTAAAGCTCTTGTCTTTGATAAACAAACTACAAAGGTATTTTTATTACATCTCATCAGGATGAGTACTTAAGTATAAAAGGGGCGGAGCAGCTCCGCATTCCAAGCCCGTGGCTCGTCTTTCTGATGCTCGACATTGTAAAGATGGTATGCCCCATTGTGGAGAACTCTGGTGACGATGAAGGGACCTTCCCAAGCAGGGGTGAGCTTGTGTGGTTTCTGTTGATCCACTCAAAGAACCAAGTCTCCCTCTTGAAAGGCTCGACCTCTCACGTTTCTGGCGTGGAATCGGCGCAAGTCTTGTTGATAAATAGTCGACCGGATTAAGGCCATCTCTCTTTCCTCTTCTAGGAGATCAACTGCGTCCTGCCGGGCTTGTTCTGCTTCATATTCAGAGAAAAGCTCGACTCGGGGGGCATTGTGAAGCAAGTCACTCGGTAGAACAGCTTCAACTTCATAGACCAAGAAGAATGGAGTTCGGCCAGTCGACCGATTGGGAGTTGTTCTCAATCCCCAAAGAACTGATGGAAGTTCATCGACCCAGGCGCCTGCTGCGTGCTTGAGATCACGCATCAATTGGGGTTTCAGTCCTTTGAGAATCAAACCATTTGCTCTTTCCGCTTGTCCATTCGACTGGGGGTGGGCGATTGAAGCATAGTCGACTCGTGTGCCTTGGGAAGCACAGAAGGCTCTGTACTCATCAGAATCGAAGTTCGACCCGTTGTCAGTGATGATGTTGTGCGGAACTCCATATCTGAATGTCAATTCTCTGATGAAGCTGACGACAGTACTGGCTTCAAGATTCTTGATAGGCTTGGCTTCGATCCATTTGGTAAACTTGTCGACTGCTACAAGAACATGAGTGAAGCCGCTCCTACCAGTCCTCAGGGGTCCAACCACATCCAATCCCCAAACAACAAAGGGCCAGACGAGTGGAGTGGTCTTCAGGGCTGACGCAGGCTTGTGGGACATATTGGAGTAAAACTGGCAGCCTTCACATTTGTCGACTATATCTTTCGCCATTTCATTTGCTCGTGGCCAATAAAATCCAGCTCGGCATGCTTTGGCCACAATGGTCCGAGAGGACGCATGGTGGCCACAGGTCCCCGAGTGGATGTCGTTGAGGATCACTCGACCTTCTTCTGGTGTTATGCATTTCTGGCTGACTCCGGTTACGCTTTCCCTGAATAGTTGTCCTCTTATCATAGTAAAGGCTTTGGATCAACAGACGATCTGTCGAGCCTCTTCTTCATCCTCTGGGAGTTCCTTCCTAAGGATATAAGCAATGTATGGCACTGTCCAGTCGGGAGTGATGACCAAAACCTCCATGATCAGGTCGACCACGACAAGGACTTCGACTCAGTCGGATCTGTGGCACTCTTAGGCTGCGGGGGCTCTTCAGTGAAAGGATCTTCTTAAACTGAAAGTGTATGAATGTGTTCCAAAAACACGTTGCTGGGAATGGCTTCCCTCTTGGAACCTATCTTTGCCAAATCATCGGCTGCTTGATTTTTCAGTCGGGGTATATGATGGAGCTCTAACCCCTCAAACTTCTTCTCCAACTTCCTCACCGCATTACAGTAACCAGTCATAGCTGGGCTTCTGACATCCCACTCCTTCATCACTTGATTGACTACCAAATCTGAGTCGCCGTAGACCATGAGGCGACGGACGCCGAGTGAAATGGCCATACGTAACCCATATAAGAGTGCTTCATATTCCGCTTCGTTATTGGAGGAATCAAAGTGAATCTGGAGAACATATCTGAGCTTGTCTCCTCGGGGGGATACCAGTACCACCACAGCACCGGAACCATTCATATTCCGCTTCGTTATTGGAGGAATCAAAGTGAATCTGGAGAACATATCTGAGCTTGTCTCCTCGGGGGGATACCAGTACCACCACAGCACCGGAACCATTCAGCATCTTGGAGCCATCAAAGAACATGGTCCAGTGCTCCAAGTGAACTTGAGTTGGCAGTTTCTGTTCGATCCACTCGGCGAGGAAATCTGCTATTGCTTGGGACTTGATAGCCTTCTTTGCCTCAAACTTGATATCCAAGGGAGTTCAATCGCCCACTTTGCCACTCGACCAGTTGCATCTCCGTTGTTCAGAATCTCTGATAATGGAGCATCGCTGACGACTGTAATAGAGTGGTCAGAGAAATAGTGTGCAACCTTCTTCGTGGTCATATAAATCCCATAAACAAGCTTCTGATAATGTGGATATCTTTGCTTTGACGGAGTCAGAACTTCAGAAACATAGTATACTGGGCGCTGAACCTTATAGGTTTTTGCTTCTTCTTCCCGCTCGACCGTAAGTAATGTACTGACAACTTGTCCAGTGGCTGCAATGTAAAGCAGTAAAGGCTCTTTGCTGATTGGGGCAGCAAGCACCGGCTGGGTGGAAAGCAGGGCTTTGAGCTCTACAAACGCTGGATCAGCTTCAGGAGTCCACTCGAACTTATCATACTTTTTCATCAGTCGGTAAAGAGGCAATGCCTTTTCACCGAGGCGAGAAATGAATCGACTTAAGGCGGCCAAACAACCAGTAAGCTTCTGGACATCGTGCACATGCACTGGGCATTTCATCCGGAGTATGGCACCCACTTTCTCTGGGTTAGCGTCGATCCCTCGTTCGAAAACGAGAAAACCGAGTAATTTTCCGCCCGGAACTCCGAATGTGCACTTTGATGGTTTAAGCTTGATATCATACCTTCTGAGGTTGGCAAAAGTTTCAGCAAGGTCAGCCAGCAGGTCGGAACCTTTACGTGACTTGACCACAATGTCATCCATGTATGCTTCCACATTTCGACTGATTTGAGTGAGTAAACACTTCTGAATCATCCTCATGAATGTGGCTCCAGCGTTCTTCAAGCCGAATGGCATGGTGACATAACGGAAGCACCCAAATGGGGTGATGAAAGCTGTTTTTATCTCATCGGGTCCATACAGTCGGATCCGATGATACCCGTAATAAGCGTCCAAAAAGGACAAGCGCTCACACCCCGCAGTCGAGTCGACTATTTGGTTGATGCGGGGGAGAGGAAAGTGATCTTTCGGGCAGGCCCGATTGATATGCTTGAAGTCAATGCACATGCGAAGTGAGTCGTCCTCCTTGGGGACCATGACAACATTGGCTAGCCACTCGGAGTGGTAAATCTCTCGGATAAACTCGGCTGCTAGGAGCCGAGCCACTTCTTCACCGATTGCTTTTCTCTTCTGTACGGCGGACCGTCGAAGATGTTCTTTGACTGGTTTCACTTTTGGGTACTCGCAAACGGTGCTCAGCCAGCCCCCTGGGAACACCCGGCATGTCAGAAGGTTTCCATGCAAAGATGTCCCAGTTCTCACGGAGGAACTGGATGAGCGCTTCTTCCTATTTGGAGTCGAGCGTTGTCGAAATGTGAGTCGGAGCAGCATTGGGATCGGTCGGGTGAATATGAATCGGCTTCGTTTCACCAGACGACTGAAATGCTGAATCCGTGGTAGGCTTCTTAGCTCACAACAAATCACTCGGATCTGCAATTTTTTGATACTCCTGTAATTCCACTACTGCCATTTGCGCATCGGCGATCTTTGAGCCCTTCTGGAAGCACTCTTCTGCCTTCTTCCGATTGCCAGTGATAGTGATCACTCCTTTAGGACCAGGCATCTTCAATTTGAGGTACACGTAACATGGTCGAGCCATAAAACGTGCATAAGCCGGCCTGCCCAGAATAGCATGATAAGCACTCTGGAAATCCACGACTTCAAACGTCAACTTTTCTTTGCGGTAATTCTTGGAATCACCGAAAACCACATCGAGGGTGATATGGCCGAGTGACTCAGCCTTCTAGCTAGGAATAACTCCATGGAAACTCATATTGCTTTCACTGAGTCTGGACATCGGAATGCCCATTCCTTTCAAGGTCTCCGCATACAGTATATTCAGTCCACTGCCACCATCCATCAGAACCTTAGTCAACCGAGTGCCTTCGACGACTGGGTCGACCACCAACGCTCCCAGGGGTGGCTATGTGTGTTGGGTGATCAGACTGGTCGAATGTAATGGCAGTCTGAGACCACTTCAAATAACTGCGCGTCGCCGGAGCGACCATGTTCACTTCTCTGTTGATGACTTTCAGTCGACTTTTGCTCTCAACATCAGCAAAAATCATCAGAGTGGAATTGATGTGGGGGTAACCATCATCGTCCTCTTCTTTATCCTCAACTTTGTCCGATTCTTTCTCCTTCTCTTTGGGCTGTTTCTCTCGAAACTGCTGGATTAGGAGCCGGCACTGTCGAGTGGTATGTTTCGGGTAAATGAGATTACCCTCCTCATCTTTTTTGGTGTGAATGTGGCATGGTAAATCCAACACATCATTTCCATCTTGATCTTTTACTTTGTTGGGGTTCCATGGCCCTTTGGGCTTCCCCTTGAACTTTCCTTGAGTCACGGCTAAGGCTTCTCCGGGAGCAGCTGGCTCGGCTTTGCGCTTCTCCTTCCGACTGGAGTTCCCTCCCCCGGTTTCGTGGGCGACTGTTTTGTGCTTGCCACTCCGGAGCCGATCCTCCTCTTCGCCATTAGCATACTTGGTGGCAATTTCCCTCATTCGACTCAGAGACATATCTCCGGTCCGACCAAACTTCAGATTCAATTCTCAATACTTGACGCCTTCCTTGAAGGCACAAACTGCTTGGTGATCAGACACATTCTCCACCGTGTGGTGCAACGTGATCCATCTCTGGATATAATCCCTCAAAGTTTCATTCGGCTTCTGCACACAAGATTGTAGCTCAGTTAGCACTGCTGGCCATTTGCATGTACCTTCAAATGTTCTGACAAACACACGGGCAAGCTCTTCCCAGCTATAAATACTGCCAGGTGCTAACTGATTCAACCACGATCTGGCCGAGCCCTCCAACATCAGAGGAAGGTGCTTCATGGCCACTTCATCATTGCCACCACCAATTTGCACAGCTACTCGGTAGTCCTCAAGCCAAGTGTCAGGCTTGGACTCACCAGTGAATTTGCTGACTCCAGTCGGCAACCTGAAGTTGGGAGGAATCACTGCTGCTCTGATGGCTCTGTTGAAACACTCGGGACCTGAAACATGCACTCTGTTGCCGGTCGGGTAATCTCTATCGTGGCCATCTCTGTGCGCCCTGTTCCTGTCAACCAGACCTTGAACGAGAATGGATCTCGCGTCAAAGCCCGGCTCCCGGGGGTCGACTGGAATCCTTCGCCCTCCACTGTGAGGGCGTATGTCATCGTGTTGCCGAGGCGCGTACGACCCACTCCTTGGGGGAGGTGTGGGCGCTCGACGATGATCATACTGCTCACGGTTTCTGTACTGATCCTATTGATCTCCACGTCCCTCGCGTCTCGGAGGCGATCTTGGGCTGTGAGCCGACTGAACTGTGTCTGCCATTACAGATCTACTATGAATCCTATTCCGAGACTGTGACACTGCTGTGTTCTGCTCCCCCGGCGCCCGGAGCAAAGCCCGGATCTGCATCAAACCCCTACCAGCTTCTGACTGGGAAGGCTGAATCGACTATGCTATTCGGGCCGCAGCTGTGAGATTTTGGATCGGAGTTCGATATACCTGGGTGGGAGGCAGAAAAAGTTGTCGTCGACTGGACTCAGGAACCCGCTGCCGGGCACGCTCGTCGAGTGCGTGCTGGAGGTTCTCCAGTCGAGTGCGCTCAGCCAAGTTGGCCAAGCGCGCCTCTTCCAAGGCCCGGGCCTCGGGGGTTTCTCCAATGATAGGAGTGTGAAGTGCATCCATGTTACAGAGGCGAAGCTCTTCCCTGTGCTGCGAAGAGAGGGGCTCGGGGCGGTACTCCTCGTGGACGCGCGACGGATCACCTCCGCCATCAGCACCGTCATCGCGGGGAAAGCCAGGGGGACTGCGCGGTCCGTTGACCATCAGGACTTCCACCGCGGGGTCACTGCTGTCGCACTCGGATGTAGTCTCGACGGAGCCAGTCGAAAAGGCCGTAGAGAGTTTCGTCGGGCTCGATTGCCGCGACTTGGGAGGTGGCCGACTGGTGAGCCACCGCGTGCCTCACCCACCGCTGGAGCCTCGACCGACCGGAACGCTTGCGCAACACACTTGGGAGGTGGCCGACTGGTGAGCTTACCGGAGTCCAACTTTCTCCTTTTCCGGGCCATTGTTGCTAGGGATACCGAGGGCTGAGTAAGATGGAGAACAAAAGTCCCTGGTTCCACAGGAAGCTTCTGCGCAACACACTTTGATAGATGATCAGCTATGCTGTTTTCCGCACGGGGTACGTGCTCTGTTTGCAATCCGTCAAAGCGCTCCTCCAATCTTCTCACTTCCTCAACGTATGCCTCCATCAATGGGCTTTGATAATCCTTGTTGACTCGTCTCACCACAAGCTGTGAATCTCCTTGAATGATCAGCTACTTAATTCCCAATTCTGTGGCAACCCTAAGCCTGGCAAGGAGCACTTCATACTCTGCTGTATTGTTGGTTGCCTCTTCCCGGGCAAAATGCATCTGGACGACGTACTTCAAGTGGTCCCCGGAGGGGGCGACAAGAAGCACGCCAGCTCCTGCACCTTGAAGGGAAAAGGCACCATCGAAATACATGATCCATTCTTGGGGTGATTCCTTGCCGGGGATAACTGTCTCTTGCACTTCCTCATTAGGGGTTGGCATCCATTCTGCAATAAACTCTACCAATGCCTTGCTATGAATTGTTGATGTGCTCTCAAACTTCAAACCAAAATAGGATAACTCCAAAGCCCACTCCACTATCCTGCCGGTAGCCTCAGGATTTTGGAGTATCCTTTGCAACAGGAAACGAGTAACAACCGTGATCTCATGGCCTTGGAAGTAGTGGCGCAGTTTCCTTGAGGCCATGATGAGACCAAAGATCAACTTTTGCATGCGAAAGTACCTCGATTTACCCCCTATAACAAGGAGCTGACAAAGTACACTAGGCGCTGCACTACTTTCTTCCTTGCCGTGTCCTTGGGGTTGCTCTCGCTGTCGTGCTCACTACTACCTTGATCCTTCTCTAGCTCTACCGGTCCTTGCTCATTCTCTGCCTCATCCACTTCCCACTGTGCCACCAAGGCTGCACTAACCACTTGGTTGGTTGCCGCTAAGTACAGCAACAACGGCTCTTGTGGTTTGGGAGCAACCAAGGTAGGCACATAGGACAAGTAGGTCTTCAACTCTTGCAAAGCTGCATCTGCTTCCGGAGTCCACTTCATGGGCCCTGCCTTCTTTAAGATTTTGAAGAACGGCAGGGCGCGCTCGGCAGACTTGGAAATGAATCTGCTTAGTGCGGCGACGCACCCTATCAGACGCCTCACATCCTTGACTGTCCTTGGCGCTTGGATCTGCTTGATAGCTTTAATCTTGTCGGGGTTGGCTTCGATCCCCCGATGGGACACAAAGAAACCAAGCAGCTTCCTGGAGGGAACGCCAAACACACACTTCTCTGGGTTGAACTTCAAGTTGATCTTGCGCAGGTTAGCAAATGTCTCCTCCAAATCCTGAATAAGGTTGGCCCTATCCTTGGTCCTGACCACAATATCATCCATATAAGCTTCAATGTTTCTGTGCAGCTGTGGCTCAAAACCAATCTGGACTGCCCTTGCAAAAGTGGACCCGACACTCTTTAATCTGAATGGCATGCGGATAAAATAGTATGTACCGCATGGAGTAATGAATGACCTCTTCTCCCCGTCTTCCTTGGACATGAAGATTTGGTGATACCCGGAATATGCATCCAAAAAAGGAGAGCAAATCACAACCTGAGGTGGAATCCACAATCTGATCAATACGCGGCAAGGGGAACGGGTCCTTCGGGCAAGCTTTGTTGAGATCTGTGAAATCTATGCAAAGCCTCAACTTCTCGTTAGCCTTCCAGACTACCACTGGATTTGCCAACCATGTGGGATGCAGCACTCCTCTGACCAAACCAACTGTTTCAAGTTTCTTGATCTCTTATGTAATGAATTGCTACCTCTCCAAGTCCTGCTTCCGGACTTTCTGCTTGACAGGTCGTGCGTGTGGGCAAACATCAAGGTGGTGCTCGATTACCTCCCTGGGAACACCAGAGATATCAGATGGTTGCCAGGCAAACACATCGATATTCGCTCGCAGGAAGGCAATGAGCGTGCTTTCCTATTTGTCATCAAGGGTGGCGCTGATAGTGAAAGTACCATCAACGCCAGCCAGCCCTGCCGGGACCTTCTTCACTTGGGGTGTAGCAACCTTGGATATCTTGTTGTTGGAACACTCCATCAAGTCATCAACGGGTGTCGTGCACTCGGTGGGGGAACGCTTCCTGGACTCTTTGCCGGAGTTCTTGCTACGCTTCTTCTTTCCTCTGTCCTCCTTGGCGGGATCTACTACTACCGTGGCCTCTGCCGCGACTGCGTCCCGGTACATCTTGTCCACACAAATGATTGCATCCTTCTCATCTGATGGGATGGTAATGACTCCCATAGGCCCAGGCATCTTCAAGGTGTTGTAGGTATAGTGGGAGGCTGCCATGAATTTAGCCAGGGCTGGGCATCCAAGGATCCCATTATACGGCAGGGGGAGGTTGATACGTCTCCAACGTATCTATAATTTATGAAGTATTCATGCTATTATATTATCTGTTTGGGATGTTTATGGGCTTTATTAAACACTTCTATATTATTTTTGGGACTAACCTATTAACCGGAGGCCCAGCCCAAATTGCTGTTTTCTTGCCTATTTCAGTGTTTCGAAGAAAAGGAATATCAAACGGAGTCCAAACGGAATGAAACCTTTGGGAGAGTTATTTTTAGAACGGAAGCAATCCAGGAAACTTGGAGTAGACGTCAGGGAAGCTTCGAGGAAGCCACGAGGGAGGGAGGCGCGCCCTACCCCCCTGGGCACGCCCCAACCCTCGTGGGCCCCTCGTGGCTCCCCTGGCCGACTTCTTTCGCCTATATATATCCATATACCCTATAAACATCGGGGAATAGAATAGATCGGGAGTTCCACCGCTGCAAGCCTCTGGCCACCAAAAACCAATCGGGACCCTGTTCCGACACCCTGCCGGAGGGGGATCCCTCACCGGTGGCCATCTTCATCATCCCGACACTCTCCATGATGAGTAGGGTGTAGTTCACCCTCGGGGCTGAGGGTATGTACCAGTTACTATGTGTTTGATCTCTCTCTCTCTCTTGTGTTCTTGAATCGGCACGATCTTGATGTATCGTGAGCTTTGCTATTATACTTGGATCTTATGATGTTTCTCCCCCTCTACTCTCTTGTAATGGATTGAGTTTTCCCTTTGAAGTTATCTTATCATATTGAGTCTTTAAGTATTTGAGAACACTTGATGTATGTCTTGCATGTGCTTATCTGTGGTGACAATGGGATATCACGTGATCTACTTGATGTATGTTTTGGTGATCAACTTGCGGGTTCCGTAACATTGTGAACTTATGCATAGGGGTTGGCACACGTTTTCGTCTTGACTCTCCGGTAGAAACTTTGGGGCACTCTTTGAAGTTCATTGTGTTGGTTGAATAGATGAATCTGAGATTGTGTGATGCATATTGTATAATCATACCCACGAATACTTGAGGTGACATTGGAGTACCTAGGTGACATTAGGGTTTTGGTTGATTTGTGTCTTAAGGTGTTATTCTAGTACAAACTCTTGAATAGATCGACCCGAAAGAATAACTTTGAGGTGGTTTCGTACCCTACAATAATCTCTTCGTTTGTTATCCGCTATTAGTGACTTTGGAGTGACTCTTTGTTGCATGTTGAGGGATAGTAATATGATCCAGTTATGTTATTATTGTTGAGAGAACTTGCACTAGTGAAAGTATGAACCCTAGGCCTTGTTTCCTAGCATTGCAATACCGTTTGTGCTCACTTTTATCATTAGTTACCTTGCTGTTTTTATATTTTTAGATTACAAAAACCTATATCTACCATCCATATTGCACTTGTATCACCATCTCTTCGCCGAACTAGTGCACCTATACAATTTACCATTGTATTGGGTGTGTTGGGGACACAAGAGACTCTTTTTTATTTGGTTGCAGGGTTGTTTGAGAGAGACCATCTTCAACCTACGCCTCCCACGGATTGATAAGCCTTAGGTCATCCACTTGAGGGAAATTTGCTACTGTCCTACAAACCTCTGCACTTGGAGGCCCAACAATGTCTACAAGAAGAAGGTTGCATAGTAGACATCAAGCTCTTTTCTGGCGCCGTTGCCGGGGAGGTTAGTGCTTGAAGGTATATCTTTAGATCTTGCAATCGAATCTTTTAGTTTCTTGTTTTATCACTAGTTTAGTCTATAAAAGAAAACTACAAAAAAATGGAATTGAGGGTGCCTCATATGTTTCATCTTTTTAATGTCTTCCATGAAAATAAGGATTCCGATAATTGTGCTCAATTGCTAGAGGAAGAATGCATTAAAATGTTCGGCACTAAATCTTTGAATGACGAGCATGATTGCAATGTTGTTAGTATGAATTCCTTGAATATCCATGATGCTAATGATATGCAAAGCCACAAGCTTGGGGAAGCTATGTTTGATGAAGATGATATTTTTTGTCCCCCAAGTTTTGATGAGCAAATTTATTATGATGAAAGCATGCCTCCTAGTTATGATGATTATATTGATGAAAGTGGATTTGGAGAGGTCATGACTTTATTTAGTGATGAAGCCACTATTTTGGAAGAGGTTCCAATTGATTGTGATAACAAAGTTGCTACTTATGATGATTATTGTGATGACATGTATGCTATTAAGAATAATGATAACCATGAAACTTGTCATCATGATTTTAGTTTTCAATTGGATTATGCTTCACATGATAGTTATTTTGTTGAGTTTGCTCCCACTATTATTCATGAGAAGAAATTTGCTTATGTGGAGAGTAATAAAATTGTATGCTAGTAGATCATGAAAAGAATGCTTTATGTGCTGGTTATATGGTTGAATTCATTCATGATTCTACTGAAAATTATTATGAGAGAGGATCACATGCTTCTACATATTGCAGTAATATCAAGTTTCCTCTCTATGTGTTGAAAATTTTGAAGTTATGCTTGTTTTGCCTTCCTATGCTAGTTGATTATTGTTCCATAAGTTGTTTGCTCACAAAATCCCTATGCATAGGAAGTGGGTTAGACTTAAATGTGCTAGTAATATTCTTCATGATGCTCTCTTTATGTTTCAATTCTTATCTTTTATGTGAGCATCATTGAAATCATCATGCCTAGCTAGGGGCGTTAAACGTTAGCGCTTGTTGGGAGGCAACCCCATTTTATTTTTTGTTCCTTGCTTTTTGCTCATGTTTAGCAATAAATAATCTATCTAGCCTCTGGTTAGATGTGGTTTTATGTTTTAGTTAGTGCTTGTGCCAAGTAGAACCTTTGGGAAGACTTGGGTGAAGTCTTTGTGATCTTGCTGTAAAAAACAGAAACTTTAGCGCTCACGAGATTAGCTGCCATTTTTTACTGGAGAGTGGTATTTAGTTGATTATTTTTGCATATGATTAATAGACAAATTCCTCACGTCCAGAAATTTATTTCATAATTTTTGAGTTACATAAGTATAAGTTTGATACAGATTACAACAGACTGTTCTGTTTTTGACAGATTCTGTTTTCTATGTGTTGTTTGCTTATTTTGATGAATCTATGAGTAGTATCGGTGGGTATGAACCATAGATAAGTTGGAATACAGTAGATATTACACCAATATGAATTTAGAATGAGTTCACAACAGTACCTAAGTGGTGATTTATTTTCTTATACTAACGGAGCTTACGAGTTTTCTGTTAAGTTTTGTGTTGTGAAGTTTTAAAGTTTTGGGTAAAGATTCGATGGACTATGGAATAAGGAGTGGCAAGAGCCTAAGCTTGGGGATGCCCAAGTGAAAGTGCAACTATCCCTGGGTGGTTTTGGTAATTCCTAACAACATATAGCTCATTGAGCTAATGCTATTTCAAGATAAATATTTCAGGAAAGCTCAATGATTGGCATGGCATGGATGAGAAAAGTGGACCCCTCAAAATGCTAAGGACAAAGGATTAGCTCAAGCTCAAAGCACAAGACTCTACTTTTTCATTTTAGGTGATCCAAGATCACATTGAGTCCATAGGAAAAGCCAATACTATCAAGAGGGGGTGAGGTGTTGCTTAATGAGTTTCTTGCTCAAAGTGCTTAGTGATATGATCCAAAAACCCTCAACTACTTTCTCACATCCACATATGTCCCAAACCAAAAGTCAAACTCGGCCCCACCGAAACTGTCTATCCGGCGCCACCGAGTTCAATTGACATAGCACTGCCAGAAACCCTATTCTTTTCGGTCTCACCGATAGGGATCTCGGTCTCACCGAGATGGAATTGTAATCTCTTTGTTTCCCTTCGTAACGTTTCGGTCAAACCGAGATGAGCGATCGGTCCCACCGATATTGCAATGCAAACTCTCTGTTTCCCTTTCTTAACGTTTCGGTCTAACCGAGATGAGCGAATCGGTCCCACCGAGTTTGCCTGACCAACTCTCTGTTTGTCTATTACCAAAATCGGTCTCACCGAGTTTGTGTAATCGGTCTCACCGAGATTACGTTATGCCATAACCCTAACGAACTCGGTCTCACCGAGTTGACGTGTCGGTCCCACAGAAAACCCTAACGATCACATTATGAACTAAATCGGTCCGACCGAGTTTAACGATTCGGTCCCACCGAGTTTGGTAAATTGTGTGTAACGGTTAGATTTTGTGTGGAGGCTATATATACCCCTCCACCCACTCTTCATTCGTGGAGAGAGCCATCAGAACATGCCTACACTTCCAACATACATTTTCTGAGAGAGAACCACCTACACTTGTGTTGAGGTCAAGATATTCCATTCCAACCACATAAATCTTGATCTCTAGCCTTCCCCAAGTTGCTTTCCACTCAAATCATCTTTCCACCAAATCCAATCCTATGAGAGAGAGTTGAGTGTTGGGGAGACTATCATTTGAAGCACAAGAGCAAGGAGTTCATCATCAACACACCATTTGTTACTTCTTGGAGAGTGGTGTCTCCTAGATTGGCTAGGTGCCACTTGGGAGCCTCCGTCAAGATTGTGGAGTTGAACCAAGGAGTTTGTAAGGGCAAGGAGATTGCCTACTTCATGAAGATCTACCCTAGTGAGGCAAGTCCTTCGTGGGCGACGGCCATGGTGGGATAGACAAGGTTGCTTCTTCGTGGACCCTTCGTGGGTGGAGCCCTCCGTGGACTCGCGCAACCGTTACCCTTCGCGGGTTGAAGTCTCCATCAACGTGGATGTACGATAGCACCACCTATCGGAACCACGGATAAAAATCTCCGTGTCAACATTGCGTTTGCTCCCTCAATCTCCTCCCTTTACCTTCATATGCAATTGTTTTACTTTCCGCTGCTGCACTCTTAGAATTGCATGTGTAGGTTGATTGCTTGACTTGTGCTAAGTTGCTAAAATCTGCCAAGAACTAAATTTGGGAAAAGGCTAGATTTTTAATTGGTCAAGTAGTCTAATCACCCCCCTCTAGACCTACTTTCGATCCTACAAGTGGTATCAGAGCTTTGGTCTCCATTTGCTTTGATTTCCATAGCTCTTGGTGGTCATAGCCTTGGTTTCACAACCTAGGAGAGTATGGCGTGTAGCGAGGGAAATTACCACCGTAGAGGTCCTTACTTTGATGGTACAAATTTTGCTAGTTGGAAGCATAAGATGAAAATGCACATTCTTGGACATAACCCATCCGTTTGGGCTATTGTGTGTATTGGCTTGCAAGGTGAATTCTTTGATGGGAGAGAACCAAACCGTGAAGCTACCGCGGAGGAGTTGAAGATGCTGCAATACAATGCTCAAGCTTGTGATATTCTCTTCAACGGATTGTGCCCCGAAGAATTCAACAAAATCAGCCGTCTTGAGAATGCAAAGGAAATTTGGGATACTTTGATATACATGCACGAAGGTACCGACTCCGTCAAGGAATCCAAATTGGATGTGCTTCAAAGTCAACTTGACAAGTTCAAAATGAAGGATGGTGAAGGCGTCGCTGAAATGTACTCTAGGCTTGCTCTCATCACAAATGAGATTGCCGGCTTAGGAAGGGAAGAGATGACCGACAAATTCATCATCAAGAAGATCCTAAGAGCCTTGGATGGAAAATATGATATCGTGTGCACATTGATCCAAATGATGACCAATTACAAAGATCTCAAGCCAACGGAAGTCATTGGAAGAATTGTTGCTCATGAGATGTCACTCAAGGATAAGGAAGAGCTCCATAACAAGTCAAGCGGTGCTTACAAAGCCTCATGTGAAGCTCCCACATCATCAAGTGAGAAACAAACCTTCAATTAAGAATTGAGCCTAATGGTGAAGAACTTCAACAAGTTCTACACAAGTATAAGCAAGGAAAGAAGTTCCAAGTCAAGGTCCTACAATGACAAAAGATCTTCTAGTCGTGAGCGTAATTGCTACAATTGTGGAAGACCCGGACACTATTCCAATGAGTGTACGGCTCCCTACAAAAGAAGAGAAGATTCTCCCAAAAGAAGGAGTAGAAGAGAAGAATCACCATCAAGAGAAAGAAGGAGTAGAGATGATCGTTATGAACGAAGACCCTCTCGGAGAAGCAAGGATTCGGAAAGGAAGGACAAGTCATCAAGGAGCTACACAAAAAGAAGACATCAAGCTCATGTTGGTGAATGGGTATCCGGCTCCGACTCCGACAATCACTCCGAAAGAAGTTATCACTCCGACTCTGAATATACTCAAGATGAAGGTGTTGCCGGACTAGCACTTGTGACAACCAACTCCTACGACATAGTTGAATCACCAAATGAAGGAAGTGGGAGATGCTTCATGGCTAAAGGTCCAAAGTAACACACCCCGAGTATGTTGATTTCAATAGTGATGAAGATGATTTGCTAGGAGATTATGATTTACTTGTTGACAACTCTAGTTATGAAAACTATGATGAATGTGCTATTAATCATGCTAATCAAGATAAAACGAATGATGATGATAAGAAGGAGATTGAGCGTCTAACTAAAGAACTAAACACTCTTAAGTTAGCTCATGAAACTACCTTAGAAGATCATCGAGAACTTTTAAAGACTCATGAGAAGTTCTTACATTTCCAAGCGTTTACTCTTGTCTACTTACATGCCACAAGTTAAATCTAACAACAAGAACAAGAAAGATTCTTCATCTAGTAGTAACAACAATCATGCTAAATCCAATGATGTTGCTTCTAGTAGTTCTCTTGATTCCACTAATGATTCTCTTAGCCAAGTTACACTTGATCAAGAAAATAGCTTATTGAAGGGAATTATAGAGAAAGGTGTTTACAAGAGCCTTGCCGGAAGTAAGCAATTTGAGGAAATTGTACGCAAGCAAGGAAGACACCGGAAGAATCAAGGTGTTGGTTTTGAACCAAAGTTCAATGCCAATGGAATTGAGTGGGAAGAAGATCAATACCCCAAGACGAAGGTTGTTCCTCAACAAGAGAAGTATGATCCTACTTCTTTCAAAGGAACACAAGCTCAAGATGATCTTCCGCCACAAGACCACAAGCAAAAAGGCAAGGACAAGCTTCAAGAGGAAATTGATGCATTTGAAGAAGCACCTAAGGCCTTAGTTAAGTGGGTTCCCAAAAACTACATCAAGTTCTACTTCATCAAGTATGACTACAACTCCAAGGATTCCCATCAAGATGGTGTGGATCCCGAAGAAGAAGAACTAGAGAGTTCTTGAGGGTGACTCCGCCAACATACTTCACTCTTATCATTTTGGCAATGACAAGTGCAAACAACTTCCACATCTTGCACTAGTCCAAGGAGTCACAAACCCTCTTGTTAGTAAGACAAGGGACAAGGTAACCTAATGCTTTCATGGACAACATATTGTGTATACATCACTCTATGTCTATGGATATCCTTGCTTGTTCCTTGTGGGACTAACCCGTGTAGGTATTGAAAGTGCAACTCATTCCAATGGATCGCTCCGAATGATCTACATCAACTTTGAGCATCCACATCTTCAACACCTACATGAAGTCATCATCGACAAAACCCAAGGTTAGTTCATCCCTCTTAGGGGGGATATCACATCTAGGGGAGCTTTACTCTAAAATTGAGATAAAGCAACTCTAATGGTGTGAGCACAACAATGCTTTATTTAAAAGTGGTAACCCCACTTATGCTTAAACGATGAGTATGACCTATGATCAAATGTTCTCATTTGACTCCTAAGTCAATATACTCATATATAGATGACCTAGTCATCGCCAATTGCTTGATAGATGCAAGAGTGTTTGTGCATGCTTTATCACATATTTCATTTGCCATTTTAATTGTGTGAGCATGTTGGATGCATATTTTACTCATTCAAGGACATCCATTTGTTGCTTTGATTGTTTGGCTTTTTCTCTTTTGCCAAATGGATGGACAAGAATGCCTAAGAACTCCCTCTAGCTATCTATGCTTTTCTCGTCTCAAACTCTATTCATGCTACATCACAAAGTTTGATCAAGTCAGATTCGAACCACTCCGTGTGAGGAGCACTCGGAGTCCCCGATTCGTCATAGACTTAAACTTCCAAAACCTCTTTGTGTATTTCGGTCTGACCGATTCATCCTTTTCGGTCCTACCGAGATCACTTAGTTGATCTAGGTTTTTAATCTCGGTGCAACCGATTAGAACCTTTCGGTCACACCGAGTTGCAGTAACTGCCTGCAGTTCTGCATCTCGGTGCCACCGAGTTGTTCCACTCGGTCACACCGACAGGGTCAGGTTATATATACTGACGGGTCAAATTTTGGAAATTTTACCGAAACCCTTCACCCGCGCGTAACCTGCTCTGCCTCTTCGGGTCTCCGGATCGTCTTCTTGCCACCAGCGACCTCCCGCCGCTGGTCTCCGCCGCCGGCAACAGCAATCTGCTCCGCCGTTGCCGCCGTAGCGAACACTCGCCGCCCTAGGGTAAGTGTTCGACCCCTTGTGCTATCTTTTTCACTCCGATTCCTAGCACAAGGACAATGCCATGTTTCTTGCCACGATTGAGATTGATCCATGCAGCAAAAACTTCCTTAGGTATAGACTGATTCGAAAATTTTAGGGTTAGCTCTCCGCAGAACTCATCTCGGACCGACCGAACTATAGAAATCGGTCTCACCGATTCGGCCTTGGCCATTGCACATGCGCTTTTCAGTCTGACCGAAATGTGCAAATCGGTGTGACCGAGTTCAGGATTCTGTGAAACCCTAGCAATCTCGGTGCCACCGAACAGTGACTCGGCCCTACCGTGTTCACTAGTTTAGGTTCCAAGTGTTGCTTCAGTATCATCGAGTTTGTCAATTCGGTAGCTCCGAGATCACTTCTGTAGAGAACTAAAACTAAGCTTTTTGACTCAATTATTTTGCAAAACCTCTGTACTTTGTGATGCTCATCTACTCTACCTCATCTACAACCTATTCACAGGGTCTGCTGTCAGTGAGCTTGAAGAGATGTCTAATCAAAGTGATAGTCAGAACAAGTCTGATTAGCACGTTCAGTTGAGTGAGGGCACTAGTCCCTCGGGAAGCTATGATGAGGGCAGCAGGAGCACACCTAGTAACTTGCCCAAGGCAGCTACCAGGACAAGGAAGAAGAAAACCTCAGATTCTGAAGATGAAGATTATGTGGCTGTTGAGGATGTGGCCACTTCAAGAAAGAAGGTGTTGAAGAAGGAATATAGCACTGCTGCTGCAACAAAGCCTGGAATGAAAACAAAGGCTCCAGCAAGAAGAGTTCCAATGTCAAAAGCCAGAGCCTCTACTGCTGAAGCTTCCAAGCCAAAGAAAGTTGCCACAGGTGAAACTATGAAGTTCACCATTGAATCAGAAGATGGTGAAGCAGCAGGTGATGGTAAGAAGAAGAATAGGGCAAGAACCACTACTGCCAGAGTTCTTGGCAAGCCCTCAATGAAGAGAGAATCTGAAAGAGAAGAGGAAGAACAAGAGGATGCTGCACTAGCACCCAAAGCTCAGAAGCTCATGGGAGATGCAATCAGATCAGGGGCTGCTCCATCTAAGCCTAAAGCTGCTCCCAAGGCTGCTGCTCCAGCTCAGAAGCCTAAACCCAAGAGGAACACCAGCAATATTCCTACTGAGGAGAAGAACAAGGTCCCAGTGCGTGAAGCTGCTGAAGAAGAAGAAGAAGATTCACTTGTTTTGAGAAAGCTGAAGCCCAAGATCCCTGACCACAATGATGCACATCCTGTTGCAGAGAACATGAAAATCAGGAAGGATTCAGGACTGAGATTATGGAGACAGTTTGATCCATATGCTGTCAGGAGGAGAACTGCTGTTGACTACAGGTTTCACACTAAGGAACAGCAAGACTTCTATGAGACAATTTTTATTGACAAAAAGCCCATAGTGTGTGACATGAGATGAGTTGACTGGGAGTACATCAAGGAGAATGAAGATCACTATCCAGGTGTATATGACAGCTTCAAGGCATGTGGAGTTGATACATTCGTTGCCCAGAAGCTCACCAAGTGGAATGATGAGCTGATCATGCAGTTTTACTCCACTGCCCACTTCTACCCAGATGGGAAGATCATTTGGATGTCTGAAGGTACAAGGTACCAATCTTCTATTGAAGAATGGGCTCAGTTGATCAATGCCCCAGAAGAAAGTGAGGATGACTTGGATGTTTATGCTGAAAATAAGAAAGACCATAACACGATGGCCAACATGTACAGAGAGATCCCAGATGATGCTTTGGATACTCATAAGTTTGGATCTGTCCACTTTTTGTTGTCTGGTCTGCCTATTATAAACTGGATTCTAAGGCACACATTGCTACCCAAGTAAGGTGATCACAAGATGATAAGAGGACATGCTATCAACTTGCTACATTTGTTTGATGTGCCTCAAAAGTACAAAGTCATGAGTCTGATTGTGGAGACAATCAAAAGGACAACAGCTGATTAGAAGAGAAGTTGTGGGTATGCCCCACAAATTCAGAAGCTCATCAACTCCAAGGGGCACAGGCAAATATCTATTGGATAAGGAGCACCTGCCCTACCCCCGGGGCGCGTCCTCCGTCCTTGTCATTGACTCGTGGACCTCGCCTGACTTGTTCTCGATGCCAAAAATTCCTATAAATATAGAAACCCCCAGAAATAAACCTAGATCGGGAGCTCCGCCGCCGCAAGCCTATGTAGCCACCAAAAACTAATCGGGACCGTGTTCGGGCACCCTGTCGGAGGGGAAATCATCACTGATGGCCATCTTCATCATCCCGGCTCTCTCCATGACGAGGAGGGAGTAGTTCACCCTCGGGGCTAAGGGTATGTACCCGTATCTATGTGTTTGATCTCTCTCTCTCTCTCCTGCTATTGATTTGGCACAATCTTGATGTACCACGAGCTATGCTATTATAGTTGGATCTTATGATGTTTCTCCCCCTCTACCTTCTTGTAATGGATTGAGTTTTCCCTTTGAAGTTACCTTATCGGATTGAGTCTTTAAGGATTTGAGAACACTTGATGTATGTCTTGCATGTGCTTATCTGTGGTGACAATGGGATACTCACGTGATCTACTTGATGTATGTTTTGCTGATCAACTTGCGGGTTATGTGACCTTGTGAACTTATGCATAGGGGTTGGCACCTCCAGCAGCCACTCCACCAGCTCCAGCTACATCAACAGAAGCTTTCGTCCTTACAGTCATCTCTACACCACCTACCGAAGATCAAGCCTGAGAGTCATTTAGCACTATGCATTTTTGAACTTTTTGGTAACTTGTTGCCAAAGGGGGAAAAAATGTATAGATCATAGGCTTCGAGAGAGAGTGTTGCTTTTTAATCTCTCTTGCTACTTTGCTATTTTGGTTGAACTTTTTATTGTGTGCTTGTGTGAGATACTTGTTTGATCATGTGTTTGATTATATGATACCCTTAATGCTTGTTGGATGATACTATCTCTTATATCCTTATATGATCACTCACTTGCTTGGTGATGAGTGCATGCTTTTAACTTCTATCATTTTGAGCGATCCACCAAGATGTATATGGCACAGAAGAGTAACCCATGATCCTAATCGATTGTGCATTTGCATTCAAAAGAAATTTTTAAATAATGCACAAATTTAGGGGGAGCTCTTGCTTATCACATACTTCTTAAAGCGACGATGTTTTTCAATCTTATTATCATTTATCAAAGCTTTGATCTATATGTTGTCATCAATTACCAAAAAGGGGGAGATTGAAAGTGCAACTATCCCTGGGTGGTTTTGGTAATTCCTAACAACATATAGCTCATTGAGCTAATGCTATTTCAAGATAAATATTTCAGGAAAGCTCAATGATTGGCATGGCATGGATGAGAAAAGTGGACCCCTCAAAATGCTAAGGACAAAGGATTGGCTCAAGCTCAAAGCACAAGACTCTACTTTTTCATTTTAGGTGATCCAAGATCACATTGAGTCCATAGGAAAAGCCAATACTATCAAGAGGGGGTGAGGTGTTGCTTAATGAGTTTCTTGCTCAAAGTGCTTAGTGATATGCTCCAAAAACCCTCAACTACTTTCTCACATCCACATATGTCCCAAACCAAAAGTCAAACTCGGCCCCACCGAAACTGTCTATCCGGCGCCACCGAGTTCAATTGACATAGCACTGCCAGAAACCCTAGTCTTTTCGGTCTCACCGATAGGGATCTCGGTCTCCCCGAGATGGAATTGTAATCTCTTTGTTTCCCTTCGTAACGTTTCGGTCAAACCGAGATGAGCGATCGGTCCCACCGACATTGCAATGCAAACTCTCTGTTTCCCTTTCTTAACGTTTCGGTCTAACCGAGATGAGCGAATCGGTCCCACCGAGTTTGCCTGACCAACTCTCTGTTTGTCTATTACCAAAATCGGTCTCACCGAGTTTGTGTAATCGGTCTCACCGAGATTACGTTATGCCATAACCCTAACGAAATCGGTCTCACCGAGTTGACGTGTCGGTCCCACCGAAAACCCTAATGATCACATTATGAACTAAATCGGTCTGACCGAGTTTAACGATTCGGTCCCACCGAGTTTGGTAAATTGTGTGTAACGGTTAGATTTTGTGTGGAGGCTATATATACCCCTCCACCCACTCTTCATTCGTGGAGAGAGCCATCAGAACATGCCTACACTTCCAACATACATTTTCTGAGAGAGAACCCCCTACACTTGTGTTGAGGTCAAGATATTCCATTCCAACCACATAAATCTTGATCTCTAGCCTTCCCCAAGTTGCTTTCCACTCAAATCATCTTTCCACCAAATCCAATCCTATGAGAGAGAGTTGAGTGTTGGGGAGACTATCATTTGAAGCACAAGAGCAAGGAGTTCATCATCAACACACCATTTGTTACTTCTTGGAGAGTGGTGTCTCCTAGATTGGCTAGGTGTCACTTGGGAGCCTCCGTCAAGATTGTGGAGTTATACCAAGGAGTTTGTAAGGGCAAGGAGATTGCCTACTTCATGAAGATCTACCCGAGTGAGGCAAGTCCTTCGTGGGCGACGGCCATGGTGGGATAGGCAAGGTTGCTTCTTCGTGGACCCTTCGTGGGTGGAGCCCTCCGTGGACTCGCGCAACCGTTACCCTTCGTGGGTTGAAGTCTCCATCAACATGGATGTACGATAGCACCACCTATCGCAACCACGGATAAAAATCTCCGTGTCAACATTGCGTTTGCTCCCTCAATCTCCTCCCTTTACCTTCATATGCAATTGTTTTACTTTCCGCTGCTGCACTCTTAGAATTGCATGTGTAGGTTGATTGCTTGACTTGTGCTAAGTTGCTAAAATCTGCCAAGAACTAAAATTGGGAAAAGGCTAGATTTTTAATTGGTCAAGTAGTCTAATCACCCCCCTCTAGACCTACTTTTGATCCTACACAAAGGCATCCCAAGGCAATATTTAAGGACAACCAAGAGCCTAAGCTTGGGGATGCCCCGGAAGGCATCCCCTCTTTCGTCTTCATTCATCGGTAAATTTACTTGGAGCTATATTTTTATTCACCACATGATATGTGTTTTGCTTGGAGTGTCAATTTATTTTGTTAAAATTTGCTTGCTGATATTTAGAACAATGTTTTGCATCTTTTATTTCAATAAAAGTGGCATTGATAGCCTTTACTATGCTTATTTTACAAGTCTACATGTTGCTGTTTGAAAACTGAAAGTTTACCGCTGTTGCAAAAATTCCCCAGAAAATTAAGAATGTGATAAAATATTGAAACCTTTTGCATAATAAGCTCTGATAAATTTACCACAGTGGGAATTTTCTTTCATAATTTTTGGAGCTAGGGAAGTATGGATCTTGCTGCATTCTTTACAGACTGTCAAGTTTAGGCAGATTGCTGTTATGTTTGCAAATGTTTGCTTCTTTAATGATTCTATTTGAGGATAGGAGTATTAAATACGCAGAGGCATTTAGTATGCAATGTTGAATAATAATTTTAGTGATTTTCTACAGTAGAGTATGATAAGGTTTTTGCATTGGTTTATAATAACTTATCTCACGAGTCCTTGTTGAGTTTTGTGTGGATGAAGCTTTTGAAATTTAGGGAGACCGTGATATGAGAGGAATTAAGGAGACACAAAAGCTCAAGCTTGGGGATGCCCAAGGCATCCCAAGATAATAATTCAAGAAGTCTCAAGCGTCTAAGCTTGGGGATGCCCCGGTTGGCATCCCACCTTTCTTCTTCGACAACTATAGGTTAGTATCGGTTGATCCTAAGTTTTTGCTTCTTCACGTGATGTTTGCTATTCTTAGAATGTAATTTTATTTTGTTTTGCTTGCTGTTTGAATAAAATATCAAGATCTGAAATTCTTAAATGAGATAGAGTCATCACATAGCTACATAATTATTTAACTACTCATTGATCTTCACTTATATCTTTGTGGAGTAGTTTGTCATTTACTCGTGTGCTTCACTTATATCCTATGAGTAAATGGTTGAATGATTTGAATATCATAAATCTTAAATTATATATGTTTCATAAGCCTATTCCATGGGGAGTAATGACTTCACATATAAGAAGTAGAGCTGGTAAATTTATTGAAGGTTAGCAAACATTGTATTGGTCACTTGAACAATTCATGAATGAATATTGAGGGAAGAGAGATTTCACATATAAATATACTATCTTGGACATCTTTTGTAATTGTGAGCACTCATTAAAATATGACATGCTAAAAGGTTGATGTTGGACAAGGAAGACAACGTAATGGGTTATGTTTTCTTATATCCGAAATAAAGTATATTGTCATGGATCATTCAACATGCTGAGCTTGCCTTTCCCCCTCATGCTAGCCAAATTCTTTGCACCAAGTAGAGATACTACTTGTGCTTCCAAACATCCCCTAAACCAGTATTGCCATGAGAGTCCACCATACCTACCTATGGATTGAGTAAGATCCTTCAAGTAAGTTGTCATCAGTGCATGCAATAAAAATTGCTCTCTAAATATGTATGATCTATTAGTGTGGAGAAAATAAGCTTTATACGATCTTGTGATGTGGAAGCAATAAAAGCAAAGGACTGCATAATAAAGGTCCCTATCACAAGTGGCAATATAAAGTGACGTTCTTTCGCATTAAGATTTTGTGCATCCAACTATAAAAGTGCATGACAACCTCTGCTTCCCTCTGCGAAGGGCCTATCTTTTATTCTTGTTTTATACCTTATGCAAGAGTCATGGTGATCCTCACCTTTCCTTTTTACATTTTATCCTTTGGCAAGCACATTGTGTTGGAAACATCCTGATATATATATCCAATTGGATGTAAGGCATCATGAACTACTATTGTTGACATTACCCTTGAGGTAAAAGGTTGGGAGGCGAATCTATAAGCCCCTATCTTTCTCTGTGTCTGATTAAAACTTTGAACCCATAAATATCGCGTGAGTGTGAGCAATTGTGAAAGACTAAATGATAGTTGAGTATGTGAAGTTTGCTGAATCAAAGCTCTGACATAGACTCTTCCTGAAAGTAAGATGAATGGTTTGATGACTAATAACACGGTTTGTTAGTTTTCAAGAAAGTTTATGATCTATACTTTAACATGTGAACAGTTTGTTACTTGATCATGAAAAGTTTTATGAGATGAGCTACTGTTATGGCATATGATGATGCTAGAAAAGGTGATTGAAATTATTATTGATCAAACTTGTGCACCTGCTAGCATTCACACTTCATAAATTATTTCTTTTATCATTTACCTACTCGAGGACGAGCAAGAATTAAGCTTGGGGATGCTGATACGTCTCCAACGTATCTATAATTTAAGAAGTATTCATGCTATTATATTATCTGTTTTGGATGTTTATGGGCTTTATTAAACACTTTTATATTATTTTTGGGACTATCCTATTAACTAGAGGCCCAGCCCAAATTGCTGTTTTCTTGCCTATTTCAGTGTTTCAAAGAAAAGGAATATCAAACGGAGTCCAAATGGAATGAAACCTTCGGGAGAGTTATTTTTGGAACGGAAGCAATCCAGGAGACTTGGAGTAGACGTCAAGGAAGCTTCGAGGAAGCCACGAGGCAGGGAGGCGCACCCTATCCCCTGGGCGCGCCCCCACCCTCGTGGGCCCCTCGTGGCTCCCTTGACCGACTTCTTTCGCCTATATATATCTATATACCCTAAAAACATCAGGGAACAGAATAGATCGGGAGTTCTGCCGCTGCAAGCCTCTGTAACCACCAAAAAACCAATCGGGACCCTATTCCGGCACCCTGCTGGAGGGGGGGGATCCCTCACCGGTGGCCATCTTCATCATCCCGGCGCTCTCCATGACAAGGAGGGAGTAGTTCACCCTCGGGGCTGAGGGTATGTACCAGTAGCTGTGTGTTTGATCTCTCTCTCTCTCGTGTTGTTGATTCGGCACGCTCTTGATGTATCGCGAGCTTTGCTATTATACTTTGATCTTATGATGTTTCTCCCCCTCTACTCTCTTGTAATGGATTGAGTTTTCCCTTTGAAGTTATCTTATCGGATTGAGTCTTGAAGGATTTGAGAACACTTGATGTATGTCTTGCATGTGCTTATCTGTGGTGACAATGGGATATCACGTGATCTACTTGATGTATGTTTTGGTGATCAATTTGCGGGTTCCGTAACATTGTGAACTTATGCATAGGGGTTGGCACACGTTTTCGTCTTGACTCTCCGGTAGAAACTTTGGGGCACTCTTTGAAGTTCTTTGTGTTGGTTGAATAGATGAATCTGAGATTGTGTGATGCATATCGTATAATCATACCCACGGATACTTGAGGTGACATTGGAGTACCTAGGTGACATTAGGGTTTTGGTTGATTTGTGTCTTAAGGTGTTATTCTAGTACAAACTCTTGAATAGATCGACCCGAAAGAATAACTTTGAGGTGGTTTCGTACCCTACAATAATCTCTTCGTTTGTTATCCGCTATTAGTGACTTTGGAGTGACTCTTTGTTGCATGTTGAGGGATAGTAATATGATCCAGTTATGTTATTATTGTTGAGAGAACTTGCACTAGTGAAAGTATGAACCCTAGGCCTTGTTTCCTAGCATTGCAATACCGTTTGTATTCACTTTTATCATTAGTTACCTTGCTGTTTTTATATTTTCAGATTACAAAAACCTATATCTACCATCCATATTGCACTTGTATCAGCATCTCTTCGCCGAACTAGTGCACCTATACAATTTACCATTGTATTGGGTGTGTTGGGGACACAAGAGACTCTTTTTTATTTGGTTGTAGGGTTGTTTGAGAGAGACCATCTTCAACCTACGCCTCCCACGGATTGATAAACCTTAGGTCATCCACTTGAGGGAAATTTGCTACTGTCCTACAAACCTCTGCACTTGGAGGCCCAACAATGTCTACAAGAAGAAGGTTGCGTAGTAGAAATCAGAGGTCAACCACATCAAACACAATCTTCTCAGTCCGGTAGTTCAGCTCTCCCCCAAAAGTTACCGGCAACATGATCTTTCTCTTAAGATGACTCCTGCCGGGATTAACTCCTTGAAACGTGCCAGCAACCTTTAACTCTTCTTCTCCAATCTGAAGTTTGCTGATAACTGCTGGGGAAATCAGATTCAACCCGGCCCCGCCGTCCACCGACATCTTTGTGACCTTGAAGTTGTGGATTGTTGGAGAGACCAACAATGGCAAACATCCTACCACAGTAGTACAGTTAGGATGATCCTCTTCGTCGAAGATGATGGGCGTGCGTGACCATTTGAGCGACTTCCGGGCCTCTAGCACTGGTTCCAAGGCAGACTTCCCGTGCCCATCGCTTGAGCTGACGGTGAGAGGCGTACAAAGATGCACCCCCGTCAATGCACTGGGCGTCGGTGGCCTTTTGAAACTCCTGCTCACTGGTTTCCTCTTCACCCCCTCCATCACTCTCATCATCACAGGCTTCCTTCTCTCGACCTCTGGCGGGCTTTCCTTGGTTCCGGAAGGGTTTGCCGGGGCGATTTACTTCACTGCCTCGGCCCTTACCGCTAGCAGCATTCTGACCTTTCTCATACTCTGTTGTGTGTCTCTTAACAAGCTGCTCAACCTGATAGCACTCTTGAAGGTCGTGGCCTTTGGTCCGAAGAATCTTGCAATTGACCCATCACCTTTCCTGACCTTTTCGGCAGCCGTGGCATCCCGGAAGTTAGCGCACACGGCAGCTTCCCTGCCGGGGACCTTAGCTTTGGCCTTCTTGTCGGTACTAAGTGTACCCGATCCTTCAACAGTCATTACTGCCTTATCCTTCCGCTTCTTACTGCGCTTCTTGCTCTTCTTCTGAGTGGTTGATTCATCATCGTTCTGTGAATCGACATTGGTGCCATCTTCCTCTCCGGGCAACTTCCTTCCCTCCTCCATCCGAGCACACTTATCTACCAAGGTGTATAGCTCCTTCACAGTCTTGGGCAACCGCACGTTCATCTTGGAACGAATTCGGCGGTTGCGCACATTGGACTGGAAGGCAGCTATCACAGCTGCCGGATGGATATTTGGGATGTTCCTATGGACTTTGCTGAATCTGTGTAAATACTTATGGAAGGTCTCTCCTTCCTTCTGTTGGAGAAGCTGCAAATCGCTGGGTCGACCTGGCTCTTGATGGCCGCTGGTGAAGGCACCAATGAACTAGGTGGTGCTATCGTACATCCACGTTGATGGAGACTTCAACCCACGAAGGGTAACGGTTGCGCGAGTCCACGGAGGGCTCCACCCACGAAGGGTCCACGAAGAAGCAACCTTGTCTATCCCACCATGGCCGTCGCCCACGAAGGACTTGCCTCACTCGGGTAGATCTTCACGAAGTAGGCGATCTCCTTGCCCTTACAAACTCCTTGGTTCAACTCCACAATCTTGACGGAGGCTCCCAAGTGACACCTAGCCAATCTAGGAGACACCACTCTCCAAGAAGTAACAAATGGTGTGTTGATGATGAACTCCATGCTCTTGTGCTTCAAATGATAGTCTCCCCAACACTCAACTCTCTCTCATAGGATTGGATTTGGTGGAAAGATGATTTGAGTGGAAAGCAACTTGGGGAAGGCTAGAGATCAAGATTTATGTAGTTGGAATGGAATATCTTGACCTCAACACAAGTGTAGGTGGTTCTCTCTCAGAAAATGTATGTTGGAAGTGTAGGCATGTTCTGATGGCTCTCTCCACGAATGAAGAGTGGGTGGGGGGGTATATATAGCCTCCGCACAAAATCTAACCGTTACACACAATTTACCAAACTCGGTGGGACCGAATCGTTAAACTCGGTCAGACCGATTTAGTTCATAATGTGACCGTTAGGGTTTTCGGTGGGACCGACACGTCAACTCGGTGAGACCGATTTCGTTAGGGTTAGGGCATAACGTAATCTCGGTGAGACCGATTACACAAACTCGGTGAGACCGATTTTGGTAATAGACAAACAGAGAGTTGGTCAGGCAAACTCGGTGGGACCGATTCGCTCATCTCGGTTAGACCGAAATGTTACGAAAGGGAAACAGAGAGTTTGCATTGCAATCTCGGTGGGACCGATCGCTCATCTTGGTTTGACCGAAACGTTACGAAGGGAAATAGAGATATTACAATCCCATCTCGGTGAGACCGAGATCCCTATCGGTAAGACCGAAAAGACTAGGGTTTCTGGCAGTGCTATGTCAATTGAACTCGGTGGCGCCGGATAGACAGTTTCGGTGGGGTCGAGTTTGACTTTTGGTTTGGGACATATGTGGATGTGAGAAAGTAGTTGAGGGTTTTTGGAGCATATCACTAAGCACTTTGAGCAAGAAACTCATTAAGCAACACCTCACCCCCTCTTGATAGTATTGGCTTTTCCTATGGACTCAATGTGATCTTGGATCACCTAAAATGAAAAAGTAGAGTCTTGTGCTTTGAGCTTGAGCCAATCCTTTGTCCTTAGCATTTTGAGGGGTCCACTTTTCTCATCCATGCCATGCCAATCATGGAGCTTTCCTGAAATATTTATCTTGAAATAGCATTAGCTCAATGAGCTATATGTTGTTAGGAATTACCAAAACCACCCAAGGATAGTTGCACTTTAAATCTCCTCCTTTTTGGTAACTGAGTGGCTGCTGGAGGTGCCAACCCCTATGCATAAGTTCACAAGGTCACATAACCCGCAAGTTGATCAGCAAAACATACATCTAGTACATCACGTGAGTATCCCATTGTCACCACAGATAAGCACATGCAAGACATACATCAAGTGTTCTCAAATCCTTAAAGACTCAATCCGATAAGGTAACTTCAAAGGGAAAACTCAATCCATTTCAAGAAGGTAGAGGGGCAGAAACATCATAAGATCCAACTATAATAGCATAGCTCATGGTACATCAAGATCGTGCCAAATCAAGAGCAGGAGAGAGAGAGAGATCAAACACATAGATACTGGTACATACCCTCAGCCCCGAGGGTGAACTACTCCCTCCTCGTCATGGAGAGCGCCGGGATGATGAAGATGGCCATCGGTGATGATTTCCCCTCCGACAGGGTGCCCGAACAGGGTCCCGATTAGTTTTTGGTGGCTACAGAGGCTTGCGGCGGTGGATCTCCCGATCTAGGTTTATTTCTGGGGGTTTCTATATTTATAGGAATTTTTGGCATCGAGAACAAGTCAGGCGGGGTCCACGAGTCAATGACAAGGATGGAGGACACGCCCGGGGGGTAGGGCGTGCCCTCCAACCTTGTGGTTGGCTCGGGACTCTTTTGGCCCAACTTTTTTGCTTTGGGGGCTTCTTCTGGTCCATAAAAAATCACCGTAAATTTTCAGCTCGCTTGGACTCTGTTTGATATTCCTTTTCTGTAAAACTCAAAAACAAGGAAAAAACAGAAACTGGCACTAGGCTCTAGGTTAATAGGTTAGTTCCAAAAACCATATAAAATAGCGTATAAATGCATATAAAACATCCAAAACAGATAATATAATAGCAAGGAACAATAAAAAATTATAGATACGTTGGAGTCGTATCAAGCATCCCCAAGCTTAATTCCTGCTCGTCCTCGAGTAGGTAAATGATAAAAACAGAATTTTTGATGTGGAATGCTACCTAACATATTTACCCATGCAATCTTCTTTATTGTGGCATGAATGTTCAGATCCATAATATTCAAAAAAAAGTTTAATATTGACATAGAAACAATAATTCTTCAAGCATACTAACAAGGCAATTATATTTTCTCAAAATAACATGGCCCAAGAAAGCTTATCCCTACAAAATCATATAGTATGGCTATGCTCCATCTTCATCACACAAAATATTCAAATCATGCACAACCCCGATGACAAGCCAAGCAATTGTTTCATACTTTTGATGTTCTCAAACTTTTTCAACTTTCACGCAATACATGAGAGTGAGCCATGGACATAGCACTATAGGTGGAATATAATATGGTGGTAGTGGAGAAGACAAAAAGAAGGAGATAGTCTCACATCAACTAGGCATATCAACGGGCTATGGAGATGCCCATCAATAGATATCAATGTGAGTGAGTAGGGATTGCCATGCAACGGATGCACTAGAGCTATAAGTTTATGAAAGCTCAAAAAGTAAAACAAAGTGCGTGTGCATCCAACTTGCTTGCTCATGAAGACCTAGGGCAATTTCAGGAAGCCCATCGTTGGAATATACAAGCCATGTTCTATAATGAAAATTTCCCACTAATATATGAAAGTGACAATATAGGAGACTCTCTATCATGAAGATCATGGTGCTACTTTGAAGCACAAGTGTGGAAAAAGGATAGTAACATTGCCCCTTCTCTCTTTTTCTCTCATTTTTTTCTTGTTTTCTTGTTTTTCTTTTTTGGGCCTTCTCTTTTTTTTGGCCTTTCCTCTTTTTTTTCCTCACATGGGACAATGCTCTAATAATGAAGGTCATCACACTTTTATTTACTTTACAACTCAAGAATTACAACTCGATAGTAGAACAAAATATGACTATATGAATGCCTCCGGCGGTGTACCGGGATGTGCAATGACTCAAGAGTGACATGTATGAAAAATGATGAATGGTGGCTTTGCCACAAATACGATGTCAACTACATGATCATGCAAAGCAATATGACCATGATGATGTGTGTCATAATAAACAGAACGGTGGAAAGTTGCATGGCAATATATCTCGGAATGGTTATGGAAATGCCATAATAGGTAGGTTTGGTGGCTATTTTGAGGAAGGTATATGGTGGGTTTATGGTACCAGCGAAAGTTGCGCGGCACTAGAGAGGCTAGCAATGGTGGAAGGGTGAGAGTGCGTATAATCCATGGACTCAACATTAGTCATAAAGAACTCACATACTTATTGCAAAAATCTATTAGTCATTGAAACAAAGTACTACGCGCATGCTCCTAGGGGGATAGATTGGTAGGAAAAGACCATCGCTCGTCCCCGACAGCCACTCATAAGGAAGACAATCAAAAAATATCTCATGCTCCAACTTCGTTACATCACGGTTCACCATACGTGCATGCTACGACACTCACAAACCTTGACACAAGTATTTCTCAAATTCACAACTACTCACTAGCATGACTCTAATATCACCATCTTCATATCTCAAAACAATCATAAGGAATCAAACTTCTCATAGTATTCAATGCACTTTATATGAAAGTTTTTATTATATCCCTCTTGGATGCGCATCATATTGGGACTAAATTCATAACCAAAGCAAATTACCATGCTGTTTAGAGAGACTCTCAGAATAATATAAGTGAAGCATAAGAGTTCAACAATTTTTTCACAATAAAACTATCTTCATGGTCTAAGAAGATATAAGTGAAGTACTAGAGCAAAAGACAAACTACTCCAAAAGATATAAGTGAAGATCAATGAGTAGTCGAATAATTATGTGAAGACTCCTTCTCATAAGTAAATTTTAGATCTTAAGTACTTTATTCAAACAGCAAGAAAAACAAAATAAAATGACATTGCAAGGATAGCACATATCATGTGAAGAAGCAAAAACTTAGGATCAACCAAAATTGACCGATAGTTGTTGAAAAAAAAGGTGGGATGCCAATCGGGGCATCCGCAAGCTTAGATACTTGAGACTTCTTGAAATATTAATTAGGGATGCCTTGGGCATCCCAAAGCTTGAGCTTTTGTATCTCCTTAATTCCTTTCATATCGCGGTTTCCCTAATTCTTAAAAACTTCATCCACACAAGACTCAACAAGAACTCGTGAGATAACTTAGTATAAATCAACGCAAAACCATATCATTCTCTACTGTATAAAATCACTAAAATTATAATTTGACATTGCATACTAAATGCCTCTGCATATTTAATAGTCCTATCCTCAAATAGAATAATTAAACAAGCAAACCAATGCAAACATAACAGCAATCTGCCTAAACAGAACAGTCTGTAAAGAATGCAAGAGGAATCATACTTCCCTAACTCCAAAAATTCTGAAAAATTAACACACCGTAGAAAATTTGTTGTTATCCTTATGTAAAAATTTCAAGATTTTATCACATTCTAACTTTCCAGAAGAATTCAGACAATGGTAGAAAACTTTCTGTTTTCAAAACAACAACATATAGACTTGGAAAATAAGCATGGTAAAGGCTATACTTGACCTTTTTATTGAACCAAAAGATGCAAAACACTACTCATAACAGCAAGCAAATCCTGATAAAAGGAAATTACACTCCAAGCGAAACACATATCATGTGGTGAATAAAAATATATCTCCAAGTAAGGTTACCGATGAACGAAGACGAAAGAGGGGATGCCATCCGGGGCATCCCCAAGCTTAGGCTCTTGGTTGTCCTTGAATATTACCTTGGGGTGCCTTTGGCATCCCCAAGCTTAGGATCTTTCCACTCCTAATTCCATAGTCCATCAAAACCTTACCCAAAACTTGAAAACTTCACAACACAAAACTCAACAAGAAACTCGTAAGCTCCGTTAGTATAATAAAACAAATCATTCACTTTGGTACTGTCAAGACAAGATTCATCATTTTCTCACATGATGCATATTGTACCCTGTCATTTCTACAATTTATATTAAGCAATATAAGCCATAGAAACTAGAAAACAAGCAAACTATGCATCGAAAGCAGAATCTGTCAAAAAAAGAACAGTCTGTAAAGATCTGAACTGAAATCATACTTCTGTAACTCCAAAAATTCTGAAAAATCAGGAAAAAGTAGAAAATTTGTATATAAATATGCTGTAGAAACTTCAGAAATTTTTGACGCTCCAGTGATTTTTATTAATTCTGTGACTGGGTGCAAAAGTTTTTGTTTTTGGTCAGAATTGAATCAATTATCATCCACACTATCCCAAAGGCTTTACTTGGCATTTTATTGAAACAAAAGCTATAAAACATGATTACTATAGTATCTTAATCATGTGAACATGCAAAAACAGTACGGGTAAATATTGGGTTGTCTCACAACAAACGCTTTTATTTAATGCCTTTTTAGCTAGGCATGATGATTTTAATGATGTTCATATAAAAGATAAGAATTGAAACATAATGGGAGCATCATGAAGAATATGACTAGCACATTTAAGTCTAACCCACTTCCTATGCATAGGGGTTTTGTGAGCAAACAATTTATGGGAACAAGAATCAACTAGCATAGGAAGGTAAAGCAAGCAAAACTTCAAAAATTTCAACATAAAGAGAGGAAACGTGATATTATTGCAATATGTAAGAGCACATGTTCCTCTCTCATAATAATTTTCATTGGCATCATGAATGAATTCAACAATATAGCTATCACATGAAGCATTATTTTCATGATGCACAATCATAGGAATTTTACTACTCACCACATAAGCAAATTTATTCTTATCAATAGTAGTGGGAGCAAACTCAACAAAATAACCATCATGTGAGGCATAATCCAATTGAAAATTAAAATCATGATGACAAGTTTCATAGTTATCATTATTCTTTATAGCATACATGTCATCACAATAATCATCATAGATAGCAACTTTGTTCTCATAATCAATTGGAACCTCTTCCGAAATAGTGGATTCATCACTAAATAAAGTCATGACCTCTCCAAATCCACTTTCATCAATATAATCATCATAAATAGGAGGCATGCTATCATCATAATAAATTTGCTCATCAAAACTTGGGGGACTGAAAAATATCATCTTCATCAAACATAGCATCCCCAAGCTTGTAGCTTTGCATATCATTAGCATTATGGATATTCAAAGAATTCATACTAACAACATTGCAATCATGCTCATCATTCAAAGATTTAGTGCCAAACATTTGAATGCACTCTTCTTCTAACACTTTGGCACAATTATCGGAATCCTTATTTTCGCGAAAGACATTATAAAGATGAAGCATATGCGGTAACCTCAATTCCATTTTTGGTTGTTTTCTTTTATAGACTAAACTAGTGATAAAACAAGAAACTAAAAGATTCAATTGCAAGATCTAAAGATATACCTTCAAGCACTAACCTCCCCGACAATGGCGGCATAAAAGAGCTTAGTTGACGGGTTGTAAGTGCCGCTTACCTAGCCTCCCCGGCAATGGCGCCAGAAAAGAGCTTGATGTCTACTACGCAACCTTCTTCTTGTAGACTCGTGTTGGGCCTCCAAGCGCAGAGTTTTGTGTGACAATAGCAAATTTCCCTCAAGTGGATGACCTAAGGTTTATCAATCCGTGGGAGGCGTAGGATGAAGATGGTCTCTCTCAAACAACCCTGCAACCAAATAACAAAGAGTCTCTTGTGTACCCAACACACCCAATACAATGGTAAATTGTATAGGTGCACTAGTTCGGCGAAGAGATGGTGATACAAGTGCAATATGGATAGTAGATATAGGTTTTTGTAATCCAAAAATATAAAAACAGCAAGGTAACAAGTAACAAAAGTGAGCGAAAATGGTATTGCAACGCTTGGAAACAAGGCCTAGGGTTCATACTTTCACTAGTGCAAGTTCTCTCAACAATGATAACATAATCAGATCATATAACAATCCCTCAACATGCAACTAGGAGTCACTCCAAAGTCACTAATAGCGGAGAACAAACGAAGGGATTATTGTAGGGTACGAAACCACCTCAAAGTTATTCTTTCTAATCGATCTATATTGGGCTATTCCTATAAGTGTCACTCCCTAGAGTTCGTACTAAAATAACACCTTAAGACACACATCAACCAAAACCCTAATGTCACCTAGATACTCCAATGTCACCACAAGTATCCGCGGGTTTGATTATACGATATGCATCACAAAATCTCAGATTCATCTATTCAAACCAACACAAAGAACTTCAAAGAGCGCCCCAAAGTTTCTACCGGAGAGTCAAGATGAAAACATGTGCCAACCCCTATGCATAAGTTCACAAGGTCACAGAACCCGCAAGTTGATCACCAAAACAAACATCAAGTAGATCACGTGAATATCCCATTGTCACCACAGATAAGCACATGCAAGACATACATCAAGTGTTCTCAAATCCTTAAAGACTCAATCTGATAAGATAACTTCGAAGGGAAAACTCAATCCATTATAAGAAGGTAGAGGGGGAGAAACATCATAAGATCCAACTATAATAGCAAAGCTCGCGGTACATCAAGATCGTGCCAAATCAAGAACACGAGAGGGAGAGAGAGAGAGATCAAACACAGAGTTACTGGTACATACCCTCAGCCCCGAGGATGAACTACTCCCTCCACGTCATGGAGAGCGCTGGGATGATGAAGATGGCCACCGGTGATGATTTCCCCCTCAGGCAGGGTGCCGGAACAGGGTCCCGATTGATTTTTGGTGGCTACAGAGGCTTGCCGCGGCGAAACTCCCGATCTAGGTTTATTTTGGGGGTTTCTATATTTATAGGAATTTTTGGCGTCGAGAACAAGTCAGGGGGGTCCACGAGTCGACGACAAGGACGGAGGACGCGCCCGGTGGGGTAGGGCGCGCCCTCTAACCTTGTGGTTGGCTCGGGACTCTTCTGGCCCAACTCTTTTGCTTCGGGGGCTTCTTTTGGCCCATAAAAAATCACCGTAATTTTTTAGCTCGTTTGGACTCCGTTTGATATTCCTTTTCAGTAAAACTCAAAAACAAGGAAAAAACAGAAACTGGCACTGGGCTCTAGGTTAATAGGTTAGTCCCAAAAATCATATAAATGCATATAAAAAATCCAAAACAGATAATATAATAGCATTGAACAATAAAAAATTATAGGTACGTTGGAGACGTATCATGGGTAAACAAATTACTGTTGGGCAATGTCAGTCCAACAAACCCTGGGTCTGTTGCCCAGACTGTGCACAGGCACAGGAACAAGATTGAGGCACCAACCCAAGTCAGAGTACGAGAGACCAAGAACTACGAAGGACCAACAAGCAGATCAATAGGACCGAAATCGAGCTAGAGAAACAAGATACCATCAGGAGAAGGGCCTCCCTTGCCGGGCAGGCGAGCACGGCAGGGGCGAGGCCACCCCAGAAGGAGATACCCGAGACATCCCGGCAAGGCTTGTCGGGACTCATGAGGGAAAAACCACCCCACCAGCTACTCCGCCACGAGCAACGTCGTCAATCCATGCGGTGTCAAGTCGCAAAGTGACTAAGTGGCAGCCATTCGCCACATGGCGGCTTTCCTCTATAGAAGATGCCTGTAGACGACACCCGTCATGCGACGTGTCAAGGGAGCAGGTGTGACGCTAGCAAGATAGCCCGACAAGGCCTGCCGGGCAACCAACGACGTGACGTTAGGCGGTGCATTTAATGCACCCTGTCAGCCTGCAGAGTTAGGTATGATAGCATAGTTTGCTATCTTATCAGTGCATAATGACTACTTTGCCATTGTGGTAACCCCTTAATCTACAAAAGGAGGCCCATGGCAACCATAGAAAGGGTTAGATGGTTGGACAACTCACATCCATATGCGCGTAGCCACTGTCGCCCCCTGCCGGGCAAGTGTACTATGCTCCACCACCGTTCTTCCACCATCAAACCACCAAAGCATGAGTAGGGTTTTACGCCTCACGGCGGCCTGAACCTGGGTAAAATTGCCTGCATGTCTCTGCCGTGATGTCCCACACTCGTCTGCTCTTTGTGCAACGTGATGCCCCCCTGCCGAACTAGCAAGGGGCCCTCTGGTCCCATAGGTGGCCATGGTTTCCCACGACATCTTTGGCGCGCCAGGTAGGGGGGGTCGCTTGCACGAACCTGAAGGTGTGTGCAGCGTGTCATCATCATTAGCGTCTTCACCTTCGACAGCGCCATCGACCATGGCGCCCAGGAAGAAAGCTGGTGCTTCGGCTCATCCGTCCACCTCGAAGGCTCCATCGCCCGCGGCCTCTAATGCTGCGGGGGATGCGGAGGCATGCGAGGACATGGACGCCGCTGGGGATGTGGTCGGAGCAGGCGGCGCCGTCACCACTTCCCTCACGGCCGGCACAGGAGCAGGAGGCATCACAGGAGAACAACATCATCAGCGCCCCGACGGCCACGCTCCACAAGGTACGGGTGAAGGGGTTACTCCATCTGTGCCCCTTCCTCCCACCGACGAGCACAACCGCAACAATGGTGCTCGTACCGGAGTGAATCGCTGCCCTCAGGCCACCCCCGCCACGGGAGTGACCGCAGCGCGTGCGCCTTCCCCGGGACGGGTCGACCAAGTCGCTGCGCCCGACGGAGCCGCTGGCCCTCGAGCGCCTTTGACGCACCACCCTGCCATCCAGGTGGCCGCTCCGCAACAGCAGGGGCACGGTGCTACCACCGCTGGCAGCGTCAGGAGCCGAGCGATGGTGCGATCTACTTCATCATCACCTATGCCAAGTACACCCACAGAGGCCATGGCGCGGGCTCGGCTGCTGTTGAGGTTTCCGCCAGCAGCCGAGCAGATGGACGAATGGCGTGCCACCATCCAAAGTAAGCTCGGTTTCGCCGAGGCTGGGGGCCCACACCAAGCTGGCCCGCCACGGCCTCCCCAAGCGACGACGACGGCTCGTGCTGCTGGCCGTATGGAAGGGGCCACCCCCATGGTGCAGTCCCCACCACGGCAGCGAGCGCGAGCACAGCAGAATCAAGACCCAGATGATGTCTTGATGGCCTCTTCTGACCCTCGAGCATGTCCAGGCCGACGGCGAGCCCCGAAGGATAGGCGGGTGGAAGACGCGCGCATCACCATCGAGCGGCGCCGCAACGACCACTGCCGGACCGATGGGCGCGATGGCCCCGACGTCGACGAGCCTGCGCTCGGTGTTGCCGGGTGCCTACCTTTCGAGGTTGGGTGCCCTTCCTTCACTCGTGAGCTGCCGCAAGAACATTGGCCGTCGTTCGCACGTTCAAGCCAGAAATACCCGAGAAGTACGATGGGAGGCTGAACCCGGCAGAGTTTCTGAGCATCTACACCATCGCTGTTCAGGCTGCCGGGGGAAGAGATGAGAAGGTATTTGCCAACTACTTCCGTTTAGCCCTCAAGTGTGATGTGAGGTCTTGGCTGATGCGCCTGCCGGAGAACACCATTTCATCATGGGCTGACCTGTGCCACGAGTTCGGAACCATGGATAAAAATCTCCGTGTCAATATTGCGTTTGCTCCCTCAATCTCCTCCCTTTACCTTCATATGCAATTGTTTTACTTTCCGCTGCTGCACTCTTAGAATTGCATGTGTAGGTTGATTGCTTGACTTGTGCTAAGTTGCTAAAATCTGCTAAGAACTAAAATTGGGAAAAGGCTAGATTTTTAATTGTTCAACTAGTCTAATCACCCCCCCTCTAGACCTACTTTCGATCCTACACCAAGGCACCCCAAGGCAATATTTAAGGACAACCAAGAGCCTAAGCTTGGGGATGCCCCGGAAGGCATCCCCTCCTTCGTCTTCATTCATCGGTAAATTTACTTGGAGCTATATTTTTATTCACCACATGATATGTGTTTTGCTTGGAGCGTCAATTTATTTTGTTATAATTTGCTTGCTGATATTTAGAACAATGTTTTGCATCTTTTATTTCAATAAAAGTGGCATTGATAGCCTTTACTATGCTTATTTTACAAGTCTACATGTTGCTGTTTGAAAACATAAAGTTTACCGCTGTTGCAAAAATTCCCTAGAAAAGTCAGAATGTGATAAAATGTTGAAACCTTTTGCATCATAAGCTCTGATAAATTTACTACAGTGGGAATTTTCTTTCATAATTTTTGGAGCTAGGGAAGTATGGATCTTGCTGCATTCTTTACAGACTGTCCTGATTATGCAGATTGCTGTTATGTTTGCATTGTTTGCAAATGTTTGCTTCTTTAATGATTCTATTGGAGGATAGGACTATTAAATATGCAGAGGCATTTAGTATGCAATGTTGAATAATAATTTTAGTGATTTGCTACAGTAGAGTATGATAAGGTTTTTGCATTGGTTTATACTAACTTATCTCACGAGTCCTTGTTGAGTTTTGTGTTTATGAAGCTTTTGAAATTTAGGGAGACCGTGATATGAGAGGAATTAAGGAGACACAAAAGCTCAAGCTTGGGGATGCCCAAGGCATCCCAAGATAATATTTCAAGAAGTCTCAAGCGTCTAAGCTTGGGGATGCCCCCGTTGGCATCCCACCTTTCTTCTTCGACAACTATCGGTTGATCCTAAGTTTTTGCTTCTTCACGTGATGTTTGCTATTCTTAGAATGTCATTTTATTTTGTTTTGCTTGCTGTTTGAATAAAATATCAAGATCTGAAATTCTTAAATGAGAGAGAGTCATCACATAGCTACATAATTATTTAACTACTCATTGATCTTCACTTATATCTTTGTGGAGTAGTTTGTCATTTACTCGTGTGCTTCACTTATATCCTATGAGTAGATGGTTGAATGATTTGAATATCATAAATCTTAAATTATATATGTTTCATAAGCTTATCCCATGGGGAGTAATGACTTCACATATAAGAAGTAAAGGTGGTAAATTTATTGAAGGTTAGCAAACGTTGTATTGGTCACTTGAACAATTCATGAAACAATATTGAGGGAAGAGAGATTTCACATATAAATATACTATCTTGGACATCTTTTGTAATTGTGAGCACTCATTAAAATATGACATGCTAAAAGGTTGATGTTGGACAAGGAAGACAACGTAATGGGTTATGTTTTCTTATATCCGAAATAAAGTATATTGTCATGGATCATTCAACATGCTGAGCTTGCCTTTCCCCGTCATGCTAGCCAAATTCTTTGCACCAAGTAGAGATACTACTTGTGCTTCCAAACATCCCCTAAACCAGTATTGCCATGAGAGTCCACCATACCTACCTATGGATTGAGTAAGATCCTTCAAGTAAGTTGTCATCGGTGCATGCAATAAAAATTGCTCTCTAAATATGTATGATCTATTAGTGTGGAGAAAATAAGCTTTATACGATCTTGTGATGTGGAAGCAATAAAAGCGAAGGACTGCATAATAAAGGTCCCTATCACAAGTGGCAATATAAAGTGACGTTCTTTCGCATTAAGATTTTGTGCATCCAACTATAAAAGCGCATGACAACCTCTGCTTCCCTTTGCGAAGGGCCTATCTTTTATTCTTGTTTTATACCTTATGCAAGAGTCATGGTGATCCTCACCTTTCCTTTTTACATTTTATCCTTTGGCAAGCACATTGTGTTGGAAAGATCCTGATATATATATCCAATTGGATGTAAGGCATCATGAACTATTATTGTTGACATTACCCTTGAGGTAAAATGTTGGGAGGCGAATCTATAAGCCCCTATCTTTCTCTGTGTCTGATTAAAACTTTGAACCCATAAATATCGCGTGAGTGTTAGCAATTGTGAAAGACTAAATGATAGTTGAGTATGTGAAGTTTGCTGAATCAAAGCTCTGAAATAGACTCTTCCTGAAAATAAGATGAATTGTAATTGTTTGATGACTAATAACACGGTTTGTTAGTTTTCAAGAAAGTTTATGATCTATACTTTAACATGTGAACAGTTTGTTACTTCATCATGAAAAGTTTTATGAGATGAGCTACTGTTATGGCATATGATGATGCTAGAAAAGGTGATTGAAATTATCATTGATCAAACTTGTGCACCTGCTAGCATTCACACTTCATAAATTCTTTCTTTTATCATTTACCTACTCGAGGACAAGCAAGAATTAAGCTTGGGGATGCTGATACGTCTCCAACGTATCTATAATTTATGACGTATTCATGCTATTATATTATCTATTTTGGATGTTTATGGGCTTTATTAAACACTTTTATATTATTTTTGGGACTAACCTATTAACAGGAGGCCCAGCCCAAATTGTTGTTTTCTTGCCTATTTCAGTGGTTCGAAGAAAAGGAATATCAAATGGAGTCCAAACGGAATGAAACCTTCGGGAGAGTTATTTTTGGAACGGAAGCAATCCAGGAGACTTGGAGTAGACGTCAGGGAAGCTTCGAGGAAGCCATGAGGCAGGGAGGCGCACCCTACTTCCCTGGGCGCGCCCCCACCCTCGTGGGCCCCTCGTGGCTCCCCTGACTGACTTCTTTCGCCTATATATATATCCATATACCCTAAAAACATCGGGGAACAGAATAGATCGGGAGTTCTGCCGCTGCAAGCCTCTGTAGCCACCAAAAACCAATCGGGACCCTGTTCCGGCACCCTGCCGGAGAGGGGATCCCTCACCAGTGGCCATCTTCATCATCCCGGCGCTCTCCATGATGATGAGGGAGTAGTTCACCCTCGGGGCTGAGGGTATGTACCAGTAGCTATGTGTTTGATCTCTCTCTCTCTCTCTCTCTCTCTCTCTCTCGTGTTCTTGATTTGGCACGATCTTGATGTATTGCGAGCTTTGCTATTATACTTGGATCTTATGATACTCCCCCTCTACTCTCTTGTAATGGATTGAGTTTTCCCTTTGAAGTTATCTTATCGGATTGAGTCTTTAAGGATTTGAGAACACTTGATGTATGTCTTGCATGTGCTTATCTGTGGTGACAATGGGATATCACGTGATCTACTTGATGTATGTTTTGGTGATCAACTTGCGGGTTTCGTAACATTGTGAACTTATGCATAGGGGTTGGCACACGTTTTCGTCTTGACTCTCCGGTAGAAACTTTGGGGCACTCTTTGAAGTTCTTTGTGTTGGTTGAATAGATGAATCTGAGATTGTGTGATGCATATCGTATAATCATACCCACGGATACATTAGGGTTTTGGTAGATTTGTGTCTTAAGGTGTTATTCTAGTAGGAACTCTTGAACAGATCGATCCGAAAGAATAACTTTGAGGTGGTTTCGTACCCTACAATAATCTCTTCGTTTGTTCTCCGCTATTAGTGACTTTGGAGTGACTCTTTGTTGCATGTCGAGGGATAGTTATATGATCCAGTTATGTTATTATTGTTGAGAGAACTTGCACTAGTGAAAGTATGAATCCTAGGCCTTGTTTCCTAGCATTGCAATACCATTTGTGCTCAGTTTTATCATTAGTTACCTTGCTGTTTTTATATTTTCAGATTACAAAAACCTATATCTACCATTCATATTGCACTTGTATCACCATCTCTTCGCCGAACTAGTGTACCTATTCAATTTACCATTGTATTGGGTGTGTTGGGGACACAAGAGACTCTTTGTTATTTGGTTGCAGGGTTGTTTGAGAGAGACCATCTTTAACCTACGCCTCCCACGGATTGATAAACCTTAGGTCATCCACTTGAGGAAAATTTGCTACTGTCCTACAAACCTCTGCACTTGGAGGCCCAACAACATCTACAAGAAGAAGGTTGCGTAGTAGACATCAGAGGTCAACCACATCAAACACAATCTTCTTAGTCCGGTAGTTCAGCTCTCCCCCAAAAGTTACCGACAACATGATCTTTCTCTTAAGTTGACTCCTGCCGGGATTAACTCCTTGAAACGTGCCAGTAACCTTTCACTCTTCTTCTCAAATCTGAAGTTTGCTGATAACTGCTGGGGAAATGAGATTCAACCCGGCCACGCCGTCCACCGACATCTTTGTGACCTTGAGGTTGCGGATTGTTGGAGAGACCAACAATGGCAAACATCCTACCACAGTAGTACAGTTAGGATGATCCTCTTCGTCAAAGATGATGGGCGTGCGTGACCATTTCAGCGACTTCCGGGCCTCTAGCACTGGTTCCACGGCATTGACTTCCCGTGCCGATCGCTTGAGCTGACGATGAGAGGCGTGCAAAGATGCACCCCCGTCAATGCACTGGGCGTCGGTGGCCTTTTGAAACTCCTGCTCATTGGTTTCCTCTTCACCCCCTCGATCACTCTCATCATCATAGGCTTCCTTCTCTCGACCTCTGGCGGGCTTTCCTTGGTTCCGGAAGGGTTTGTCGGGGCGATTTACTTCACCGCCTCGGCCCTTACCGCTAGCAGCATTCTGACCTTTCTCATACTCTACTCTGTGTCTCTTAACAAGCTGCTCAACCTGATAGCACTCTTAAAGGTCGTGGACTTTGGTCCGATGAATCTTGCAATATGACCCATCACCTTTCCCGACCTTCTTGGCAGCCGTGGCCTCCCGGCAGTCAGCGCACATGGCAGCTTCCCTGCCGGGGACCTCAGCTTTGGCCTTCTTGCCGGTACTAAGTGTACCCAATCCTTCAACAGTCATTACTGCCTTATCCTTCCGCTTCTTACTGCGCTTCTTGCTCTTCTTCTGAGTGGTTGATTCATCATCGTTCTCTGAATCGACATTGGTGCCATCTTCCTCTCCGGGCAACTTCCTTCCCTCCTCCATCTGAGCACACTTATCTACCAAGGTGTATAGCTCCTTCACAGTCTTGGGCAACCGCACGTTCATCTTGGAACGAATCCGGCGGTTGCGCACATTGGACTGGAAGGCAGCTATCACAGCTGCCGGATGGATATTTGGGATGTTCCTATGGACTTTGCTGAATCTCTGTAAATACTTATGGAGGGACTCTCCTTCCTTCTGTTGGAGAAGCTGCAAATCGCTGGGTCGACCTGGCTCTTGATGGCCGCCGGTGAAGGCGCCAATGAACTCGTGGCACAGGTCGGCCCATGATGAAATGGAGTTCTCCTGCAGGTGCATCAGCCAAGACCTCACATCGGACTTGAGGGCCAAACGGAAGTAGTAGGCAAACATCTTCTCATCTCTTCCCCCGGCAGCCTGAACAGCGATGGTGTAGATGCTCAGAAGCTCTGTCGGATTCAGCCTCCCATCGTACTTCTCGGGTATTTCTGGCTTGAACGTGCGAACGGACGGCCAATGTTCTTGCGGCAGCTCACGAGTGAAGGAAGGCACCCAACCTCGAAAGGTAGGCACCCGGCAACACCGAGCTCAGGCTCGTCGACGTCGGGGCCATCGCGCCCATCGGTCCGGCAGTGGTCGTTGCGGCGCCGCTCGATGGTGATGCGCGCGTCTCCCACCCGCCTATCGTCCGGGGCTCGCCGTCGGCCTGGACATGCTCGAGGGTCAGAAGAGGCCATCAAGACGTCGTCAGGGTCTTGATTCTGCTGTGCTCGCGCTGGCTGCCGTGGTGGGGACTGCACCATGGGGGTGGCCCCTTCCGTACGGCCAGAAGCACGAGCCGTCGTCGTCGCTTGGGGGGCCGTGGAGGGCCAGCTCGCTGTGGCCCCCCAGCCTCGGCGAAACCGAGCTGACTTTGGATGGTGGCATGCCATTCGTCCATCTGCTCGGCTGCTGGCGGAAACCTCAACAGCAGCCGAGCCCGCGCCATGGCCTCCATGGATGTACTTGGCATAGGTGATGATGAAGTAGATCGCACCATCGCTCGCCTCCTGACGCTGCCAGCGGCGGTAGTACCGTGCCCCTACTGTTGCGGAGCGGCCACCTGGATGGCAGGGTGGTGCGACAAAGGCGCTCGAGGGCCAGCGGCTCCGTTGGGCGTAGCGACTTGGTCGACCCGTCCCGGGGAAGGCGCACGCGCTGCGGTCACTCCCGTGGCGAGGCGGCCGGAGGGCAGCGATTCTCCGTTCCGAGCGCCGTTGCTGCGGTTGTGCCCGTCGGTGGGAGGAAGGGGCGCAGATGGAGTAACCCCTTCACCCGTACCTTGTGGAGCATGGCCGTCGGGGCGCTGCTGATGCCGTTCTCCTCCGATGCCTCCTGCTCCTGTGCCAACCGCGAGGGAAGTGGTGATGGCGCCGCCTGCTCCGACCACATCCCCAGCGGCGTCCATGTCCTCGCGTGCCTCCGCATCCCCCGCAGCATTAGAGGCCGCGGGCGGCGGAGCCTTCGAGGTTGACGGATGAGCCGAAGCACCGGCTTTCTTCCTGGGCGCCATGGTCGATGGCGCTGTCGAAGGTGAAGACGGTGATGATGATGGCGCGCTGCACACACCTTCAGGTTCGTGCAAGCGACCCCCCTACCTGGCGCGCCAAAGATGTCGTGGGAAACCATGGCCACCTATGGGACCAGAGGGCCCCTTGCTAGTTCGGCAGGGGGACGTCACGTTGCACAAAGAGCAGACGTGTGTGGGACATCACGGCAGAGACATGTAGGCAAATTTACCCAGGTTCAGGCCGCCGTGAGGCGTAAAACCCTACTCATGCTTTGGTGGATTGATGGTGGAAGAACGGTGGTGGAGCATAGTACACTTGCCTGGCAGGGGGTGACAGTGGCTACGCGCGTATGGATGTGAGTTGTCCAACCTTCTAACCCTTTCTATGGTTGCCATGGGCCTCCTTTTGTAGATTAAGGGGTTACCACAATGGCAAAGTAGTCATTATGCACTGATAAGATAGCAAACTGTGCTATCATACCTAACTCTGCAGGCTGACAGGGTGCATTAAATGCACCACTTAACGTCACGTCGTTGGTTGCCCGGTAGGCCTTGTCGGGCTATCTTGCTAGCTTTACACCTGCTCCCTTGACACATCGCAGGACGGGTGTCGTCTGCAGGCATCTTCTATAGAGGAAAGCCGCCATGTGGTGAATGGCTGCCACTTAGTCACTTTGCGACTTGACACCGCATGGATTGACGACTCGTGGCGGAGTAGCTGGTGAGGTGGTTTTTCCCTCATGAGTCCCGACAAGCCTTGCCGGGATGTCTTGGGTGCCTCCTTCTGGGGTGGCCTCGCCCCTGCCGGGCTCGCCTGCCCGGCAAGGGAGGCCCTTCTCCTGATGGTATCTTGTTTCTCTGGCTCGATTTCGGTCCTCTTGATCTGCTTGTTGGTTCTTCGTAGTTCTTGGTCTCTCGTACTCTGACTTGGGTTGGTGCCTCAATCTTGTTCCTGTGCCTGTGCACAGTCTGGGCAACAGACCCAGGGTTTGTTGGACCGACATTGCCCAACAGTAATTTGTTTACCCATGATACCTCTCCAACATACCTATAATTTTTGATTGTTCAATGCTATTATATTATCTATTTTGGATGTTTTATATGCATTTATGTGCTATTTTATATGATTTTTGGGACTAACCTATTAACCTAGAGCCTAGTGCCAGTTTCTGTTTTTTCCTTGTTTTTGAGTTTTACAGAAAAGGAATATCAAACGGAGTCCAAACGAGCTAAAAAATTACGGTTATTTTTTATGGACCAGAAGAAGCCCCCGAAGCAAAAGAGTTGGGTCAGAAGAGTCCCGAGCCAACCACAAGGTTGGAGGGCGCGCCCTACCCCACCGGGCGCGTCCTCCGTCCTTCTCGTTGACTCGTGGACCCCCCTGACTTGTTCTCGACACCAAAAATTTCTATAAATATAGAAACCCCCAGAAATAAACCTAGATCGGGAGTTCCGCCACCGCAAGCCTCTGTAGCCACCAAAAACCAATCGGGACCCTGTTCCGGCACCCTGCCTGAGGGGGAAATCATCACTGGTGGCCATCTTCATCATCCCAGCGCTCTCCATGACGAGGAGGGAGTAGTTCACCCTCGGGGCTGAGGGTATGTACCAGTAACTCTGTGTTTGATCTCTCTCTCTCTTCCTCTCGTGTTCTTGATTTTGCACGATCTTGATGTACCGCGAGCTTTGCTATTATAGTTGGATCTTATGATGTTTCTCCCCTCTACCTTCTTGTAATGGATTGAGTTTTCCCTTTGAAGTTATCTTATCAGATTGAGTCTTTAAGGATTTGAGAACACTTGATGTATGTCTTGCATGTGCTTATCTGTGGTGACAATGGGATATTCACGTGATCTACTTGATGTTTGTTTTGGTGATCAACTTGCGGGTTCTGTGACCTTGTGAACTTATGCATAGGGGTTGGCACATGTTTTCATCTTGACTCTCCGGTTGAAACGTTGGGGCACTCTTTGAAGTTCTTTGTGTTGGTTTGAATAGATTAATCTGAGATTTTGTGATGCATATTGTATAATCAAACCCGCGGATACTTGTGGTGACATTGGATTATCTAGGTGACATTAGGGTTTTTGGTTGATGTGGGTCTTAAGGTCTTATTTTAGTACGAACTCTAGGGAGTGACACTTATAGGAATAGCCCAATATAGATCGATCAGAAAGAATAACTTGAGGTGGTTTCGTACCCTACAATAATCTCTTCGTTTGTTCTCCGCTATTAGTGACTTTGGAGTGACTCCTAGTTGCATGTTGAGGGATTGTTATATGATCTAATTATGTTATCATTCTTGAGAGAACTTGCACTAGTGAAAGTATGAACCCTAGGCCTTGTTTCCAAGCGTTGCGATACCATTTTCGCTCACTTTTGTTACTTGTTACCTTGCTATTTTTATATTTTCAGATTACAAAAACCTATATCTACTATCCATATTGCACTTGTATCACCATCTCTTCGCCGAACTAGTGCACCTATACAATTTACCATTGTATTGGGTGTGTTGGGGACACAAGAGACTCTTTGCAGGGTTGTTTGAGAGACACCATCTTCATCCTATGCCTCCCACGGATTGATAAACCTTAGGTCATCCACTTGAGGGAAATTTGCTATTGTCATACAAAACTCTGCTCTTGGAGGCCCAACACGAGTCTACAAGAAGAAGGTTGCGTAGTAGACATCAAGCTCTTTTCTGGCGCCGTTGCCAGAGAGGCTAGGTAAGCGGCACTCACAACCCGTCAACTAAGCTCTTTTCTGCCGCCATTATCGGGGAGGTTAGTGCTTGAAGGTATATCTTTAGATGTCGCAATTGAATCTTTTAGTTTCTTGTTTTATCACTAGTTTAGTCTATAAAAGAAAACTACCAAAAATGGAATTGAGGTTACCGCATATGCTTCATCTTTATAATGTCTTTCGTGAAAATAAGGATTCTGATAATTGTGCCAAAGTGTTAGAAGAAGAGTGCATTCAAATGTTTGGCACTAAATCTTTGAATGATGAGCATGATTGCAATGTTTATAGTATGAATTCTTTGAATATCCATAATGCTAATGATATGCAAAGCTACAAGCTTGGGGATGCTATGTTTGATGAAGATGATATTTTTTAGTCCCCCAAGTTTTGATGAGCAAATTTTATGATGATAGCATGCCTCCTATTTATGATGATTATATTGATGAAAGTGGATTTGGAGAGGACTTGACTTTATTTAGTGATGAATCCACTATTTCGGAAGAGGTTCCAATTGATTATGAGAACAAAGTTGCTATCTATGATGATTATTGTGATGACATGTATGATATAAAGAATAATGATAACTATTAAACTTGTCATCATGATTTTAATTTTCAATTGGATTATGCCTCACATGATGGTTATTTTGTTGAGTTTGCTCCCATTATGTTTCAATTCTTATATTTTATATGAACATCATTAAAATCATCATGCCTAGCTAAAAAGGCATTAAATAAAAGCGCTTGTTGGGAGACAACCCAATATTTACCCCTCCTGTTTTTGCATGTTCACATGATTAAGATACTGTAGTAATCATGTTTTATAGCTTTTGTTTCAATAAAATGCCAAGTAAAGCCTTTGGGATAGTGTGGATGATAATTGATTCAATTCTGACCAAAAACAGAAACTTTTGCGCCCAGTCACAGAATTATTAAAAATCACTCGAGCGTAAAAAATTTCTGAAGTTTTTACAGTATTTTTATATACAAATTTTCTACTTTTTTCCTAATTTTTCAGAATTTTTGGAGTTACATAAGTATGATTTCAATTCAGATCTTTATAGACTATTCTGTTTTTGACAGATTCTGCTTTCGATGCATAGTTTGCTTGTTTTCTAGTTTCTATGGCTTATATTGCTTAATATAAATTGTAGAAATGACAGGTTACAGTATGCATCATGTGAGAAAAATTATGAATCTTGTCTTGACAGTACCAAAGTGAATGATTTGTTTTATTGTACTAATGGAGCTACGAGTTTCCTGTTGAGTTTTGTGTTGTGAAGTTTTCAAGTTTTGGGTAAGGTTTTGATGGACTATGGAATAAGGAGTGGAAAGATCCTAAGCTTGGGGATGCCCAAGGCACCCCAAGGTAATATTCAAGGACAACCAAGAGCCTAAGCTTGGGGATGCCCCGGATGTCATCCCCTCCTTCGTCTTCGTCATCGGTAACCTTACTTGGAGCTATATTTTTATTCACCACATGATATGTGTTTCGCTTGGAGTGTAATTTTCTTTTATCAGGATTTGCTTGCTGTTATTTAGAGTTTTGTTTTGCATCTTTTGGTTCAATAAAAAGGTCAAGTATAGCCTTTACCATGCTTATTTTCTAAGTCTATATGTTGTTGTTTTGAAAACATAAAGTTTTCTACCATTGTCTAAATTCTTCTGGAAAGTTAGAATGTGATAAAATCTTGAAATTTTTACATAAGGAGTAACAACAAATTTTCTACAGTGTGTTAATTTGTCAGAATTTTTAGAGTTAGGGAAGTATGATTCCTCTTGCATTCTTTACACACTGTTCTGTTTAGGCAGATTGCTGTTATGTTTGCACATGTTTGCTCGTTTAATGATTCTATTTGAGGATAGGACTATTAAATATGCAGAGGCATTTAGTATGCAATGTCAAATTATAATTTTAGTGATTTTATACAGTAGAGAATGATATGGTTTTGCGTTGATTTATACTAAGTTATCTCACAAGTTCTTGTTGAGTCTTGTGTGGATGAAGTTTTTAAGAATTAGGGAAACCGCGATATGGAATTAAGGAGACACAAAAGCTCAAGCTTTGGGATGCCCAAGGCATCCCTAATTAATATTTCAAGAAGTCTCGAGTATCTAAGCTTGCGGATGCCCCGGTTGGCATCCCACCTTTTTTTTCAACAACTATCGGTCAGTTTTGGTTGAGCCTAAGTTTTTGCATCTTCACATGATATGTGCTATCCTTGCAATGTCATTTTATTTTGTTTTTCTTGCTGTTTGAATAAAGTACTTAAGATCTAAAATTTTACTTATGATAAGAAGTCTTCACATAATTATTCGACTACTCATTGATCTTCACTTATATCTTTTGGAGTAGTTTGTATTTTGCTCTAGTACTTCACTTATATCTTCTTAGAGCACGACGGTAGTTTTATTGTGAAAAAATGGTTGAACTCTTATGCTTCACTTATATTATTTTGAGAGTCTCTCTAAACAGCATGGTAATTTGCTTTGGTTATGAATTTAGTCCCAATATGATGCGCATCCAAGAGGGATATAATAAAAACTTTCATATAAAGTGCATTGAATACTATGAGAAGTTTGATTCCTTATGATTGTTTTGTGATATGAAGATGGTAATATTAGAGTCATGCTAGTGACTAGTTGTGAATTTGAGAAATACTTGTGTCAAGGTTTGTGAGTGCCGTAGCATGCACGTATGGTGAACCGTTGATAATCCCCAAGTGCAGGGAATCATTGTAGCAATTTCCAAAGGTGGAAGTGATAAGTATGGAGTGTCGAACCCACAAGGAGCTAAAGGTAAGATCAATATTCTCTCAAGCTCTATCTGCCACTGATACGACTCTACGTACACCGAACGTTTTCTGCCAACTAGAAACGAGAAATAAAACTACGTTGTGGGTATGAAGAGGATAACTTTGTATGATATCAGAGAGCTAAAATATAAAAGTAGGTGCTGTTATCATAAAGTTAGAATATATTACTAAATAATATAAATAGCGAGTGTGGAATAATGATGGATCGATGTGCGGAATTGTCCTAGGCAATTGTTAACAAGACCGGTAATCACTATTGCAGTTTCATAAGAGAGAGAGGCATAAGCTAACATACTTTCTCTACTTGGATCATATGCACTTATGATTGGAACTCTAGCAAGCATACGCAACTACTAAAGATCATTAAGGTAAAACCCAACCATAGCATTAAAGCATAAAGTCCTCTTTATTCCCATACGCAACAATCCCTCTTACTCGGGTTTGTGTTTCACTCACTCACCAACCCACTATAAGCGAATCATGAACGTATTGCAACACCCTATAGCGGGAGTCCCTCACGCTTGCGCGACACGGAGAGCACCATAGGACAGCACCAAAGTAAAACATACAACTCATACCAATCTAGATCATCAATCAACCCAAAGACAAAAGATATCTACTCAAAACATCATAGGATGGCAACACATCATTGGATCATAATATGTGGCATAAAGCACCATGTTCAAGTAGGGATTACAGCGGGGTGCGGGAGAGTGGACCGCGTAAAAGAGATGAGGATTGTGATGTTGATGAGGACGATCACCGTGGCGATGATTCGCCTCCGGATGGCACTCCGGCGCCACCGGAAGAGAGGAGGAGAGGTTCTCCCCCTTGTGCTTCCTCCTCCAAGGCCTCCACCCTCTGGTCCTTGGCCTTCATGGTGATGATGGCCCCTCCGGGGTACTCCTCCATGGCCACCGGTGATGATGGCCCCCTCCGGCAAGGTGCCGGAGAGGGCCTAGATTGACTTCTCGTGGCTACAGAGGCTTGCGGCGGCGGAACTTCCAATCTAGGTTTCTTTCTCGAAGTTTGGGTATATATAGGAGAGTTTTGCGTTGATTTCACGTCAGGGGGGTCTCCGAGCTGTCCAGGAGGCAGGGGCACGCCCCAGGGGGGTGGGCGCTCCCCCCACCCTCGTGGGCAGCCCGGGACTCTTCTGGCCTGCTTCTAGTACTCCGTGGGCTTCTTCTGGTCCAAAAATGATCTCCGTCAAGTGGCACGTCAATTGGACTCCGTTTGGTTTTCCTTTTCTGCAGTACTCTAAAACAAGGAGAAAACAGAAACTGGCATTGGGCTCTAGGTTAATAGGTTAGTCCCAAAAATCATATAAATGCATATAAAACATCCTAGAAGGATAGTATAATATCATGAATACTTCATAAATTATAGATACGTTGGAGACGTATCAACCGTCATGTAACGAAGTTGGAGCATGAGATATTTTTTGATTGTCTTCCTTATGAGTAGCGGTCGGGGACGAGCGATGGTCTTTTCCTACAAATCTATCCCCCTAGGAGCATGCGCGTAGTACTTTGTTTCAATGACTAATAGATTTTTGCAATAAGTATGTGAGTTCTTTATGACTAATGTTGAGTCCATGGATTATACGCACTCTCACCCTTCCACCATGGCTGGCCTCTCTAGTGCCGTGCAACTTTCGCTGGTACCATAAACCCACCATATACCTTCCTCAAAACAGCCACCATACCTACCTATTATGGCATTTCCATAACCATTTCGAGATATATTGACATGCAACTTTCCACCGTTCTGTTTATTATGACACACATCATCATTGTCATATTGCTTTGCATGATCATGTAGTTGACATCGTATTTGTGGCAAAGCCACCATTCATCATTTTTCATACATGTCACTCTTGAGTCATTGCACATCCCGGTACACCGCTGGAGGCATTCATATAGTCATATTTTGTTCTAGTATCGAGTTGTAATTCTTGAGTTGTAAAGTAAATAAAAGTGTGATGACCTTCATTATTAGAGCATTGTCCCATGTGAGGAAAAAAAGAGGAAAGGCAAAAAAAAGAGAAGGCCCAAAAAATAAAAAAAAATAAAAAAAGAGAGAAAAAGAGAGAAGGGGCAATGTTACTATCCTTTTTCCACACTTGTGCTTCAAAGTAGCACCATGATCTTCATGATAGAGAGTCTCCTATATTGTCACTTTCATATACTAGTGGGAATTTTTCATTATAGAACTTGGCTTGTATATTCCAACGATGGGCTTCCTCAAATTGCCCTAGGTCTTCATGAGCAAGCAAGTTGGATGCACACCAACTTAGTTTTTCTTTTTGAGCTTTCATAAACTTATAGCTCTAGTGCATCCGTTGCATGGCAATCCCTACTCACTCACATTGATATCTATTGATGGGCATCTCCATAGCCCGTTGATATGCCTAGTTGATGTGAGACTATCTCCTTCTTTTTTGTCTTCTCCACTACCACCATATTCTATTCCACCTATAGTGATATGTCCATGGCTCACCCTCATGTATTGCGTGAAAGTTGAAAAAGTTTGAGAACATCAAATGTATGAAACAATTGCTTCGCTTGTCATCGCGGTTGTGCATGATTTGAATATTTTGTGTGATGAAGATGGAGCATAGCCATACTATATGATTTTGTAGGGATAAGCTTTCTTTGGCCATGTTATTTTGAGAAGATATAATTGCCTTGTTAGTATGCTTGAAGTATTATTGTTTCTATGTCAATATTAAACTTTTGTTTTGAATATTATGGATCTGAACATTCATGCCACAATAAAGAAGATTACATGGGTAAATATGTTAGGTAGCATTCCACATCAAAAATTCCGTTTTTATCATTTACCTACTCGAGGACGAGCAGGAATTAAGCTTGGGGATGCTTGATACGTCTCCAACGTATCTATAATTTTTTATTGTTCCTTGCTATTATATTATCTGTTTTGGATGTTTTATATGCATTTATACGCTATTTTATATGGTTTTTGGGACTAACCTATTAACCTAGAGCCTAGTGCTAGTTTTGTTTTTTCCTTGTTTTTGAGTTTTACAGAAAAGGAATATCAAACGGAGTCCAAACGAGCTGAAAATTTGCGGTGATGTTTTATGGACCAGAAGAAGCCCCCAAAGCAAAAGAGTTGGGCCAAAAGAGTCCCGAGCCAACCACAAGGTTGGAGGGAACGCCCTACCCCCCGGGCGCATCCTCCGTCCTTGTCATTGACTCGTGGACCCCGCCTGACTTGTTCTCGATGCCAAAAATTCCTATAAATATAGAAACCCCCAGAAATAAACCTAGATCGGGATTCCGCCGCCGCAAGCCTCTGTAGCCACCACAAACTAATTGGGACCCTGTTCGGGCACCCTGTCGAAGGGGAAATCATCACCGATGGCCATCTTCATCATCCCGGCGCTCTCCATGACGAGGAGGGAGTAGTTCACCCTCGGTGCTGAGGGTATGTACCAGTAGCTATGTGTTTGATCTCTCTCTTTCCTGCTCATGATTTGGCATGATCTTGATGTACCACGAGCTATGCTATTATAGTTGAATCTTATGATGTTTCTCCCCCTCTACCTTCTTGTAATGGCTTGAGTTTTCCCTGTGAAGTTACCTTATCGGATTGAGTCTTTAAGGATTTGAGAACAGTTGATGTATGTCTTGCATGTGCTTATCTGTGGTGACAATGGGATACTCACGTGATCTACTGGATGTATGTTTTGCTGATCAACTTGCGGGTTATGTGACCTTGTGAACTTATGCATAGGGGTTGGCACACGTTTTCATCTTGACTCTCCGGTAGAAACTTTGGGGCACTCTTTGAAGTTCTCTGTGTTAGTTTGAATAGATGAATCTGAGATTGTGTGATGCATATCGTATAATCAAACCCGCAGATACTTGTGGTGACATTGGAGTATCTAGGTGACATTAGGGTTTTGGTTGATGTGTGTCTTAAGCTGTTATTTTAGTACGAACTCTAGGGATATTTGTGACACTTATAGGAGTAGACCAAAATAGATGGATTAGAAAGAATAACTTTGAGGTGGTTTCGTATCCTACAATAATCTCTTCGTTTGTTCTCCGCTATTAGTGACTTAGGAGTGACTCTTGGTTGGACATTGAGGGATTGTTATATGATCTAATTATGTTATCATTGTTGAGAGAACTTGCACTAGTGAAAGTATGAGCCCTAGGCCTTGTTTCCAAGCATTGCAATACCGTTTTCGCTCACTTTTTTACTTGTTACATTGCTGTTTTTATATTTTCAGATTACAAAAACCTATATCTACTACCCATATTGCACTTGTATCACCATCTTTTTGCCGAACTAGTGCACCTTTACAACTTACCATTGTATTGGGTGTGTTGGGGACACAAGAGACTCTTTGTTATTTGGTTGAGGGTTTTTTAAGAGAGACCATCTTCAACCTACGCCTCCCACGGATTGATAAACCTTCGGTCATCCACTTGAGGGAAATTTGCTACTTTCCTACAAAACACTGTGTTTGGAGGCCCAACACGAGTCTACAAGAATAAGGTTGCACAGTAGACATCAACCCACCGTAAATGAGGGTGGTTCAAATTAGAAAGAAGCTCGCGTTGATACTCTTTGGGCAAAGTGCAATCGGTTCAAGTGAATCGTAAATGAAAGATGTCAGCAAACTTTCGATCGTCTGAGTGACATTGCAAACAAGCTCCAAGGTCTCGGTGCGAAAGACATCACTAACGACGAAGTTGTGAAGAAGCTGCTCAGATCTCTTGAGAGCTCTGTCGATACACTAGCTCTGATGATTAAGGAATGAGCTGATTTCAAAGTTCTCGACTCTACTGATATTATGGAAAGGCTAAACACCCACGAAGAACAACAAGTATGGCTCAAGTCACCGCAAAAGTCATGCTCTCAAGGCTGTGGCTGATTCTCCCTCAAAAGGAAATGCCAAAGAAGATTCAGATGACCCAGTAAGGATCAACAAAGATCTCACATTAATCAAGAAAATATTCCAGCGCCTTCACAGGAAGAACCAGTTTCAGAAGAAAGGATCCGGCAACTCTGGCGGTTCAAAATCTTCATCAAAACCTACTGGACATTACACTTGCTTCAAGTGCAAAAAGCCAGGACATTTCATTTCGTACTGCCCTCTCTGGGAAGCTGAAATCCGTGCCAGTGGAAGATACGATTCAGGAAACAACCATGGCAAAGGCAAGAGCAAGAACTACCACTACAAAAAAAACACATCCGCCAAACGATTTTTCTTCTGTCATGCTTATGACACTTCTATGACGATAATTGTGACAAAACCCGGTATCATCGTAGATGTGGTGGGATCCTTCTTCTATGACAAAAAATCATGACAGAAAATGGGCTTTTCGTCCTGGGCGGGTCGGAAACGCAGTTGCATGACATTATTTGGGTCGTTCATGATGGAAAAAACCGTGGTAGAAGCGAGGGCGAGGAAAATATCGGGGAGTTCCCGGTTACGGTGGGTGGTCGGGGGCCGAGCGATGCGTGTTTCTCTCGTACACGTACGCGCGTGTGTGTGAGGCGTTGCACTCTAACTAAACCCGAGCGAGGCGTTGGGCTCTAACTGAACCTGAGCGTTTGCACTAGCTATGTTACTGAACCCGAGCGATCGATCCCTTGCTGTAAAATGAACCCGAGTGATTCCTTTACTACTGCTGCTAACTGAAGCCGATGGATGCTGCCTCTTAATGAACAGTGAGCGTTGTTGGGGGTTTGGATGAAAGTTCTCGGTGGGGGGTTGGATGAACAGGACCCCGTGGTAGTAGAGGCCGTTGTCGCTGGATGAACAGGACCCGGATCGAGCCGGTTGGGGTTGATGGACAGAACCCCGTGGAGGGCTGGATGAACCGGACCCCGTGGAGGGCTGGTTGAACAGTAGCCGGTGGAGGGCTGGATGAACAGTAGCCTGTGGAGGGGTGGCTGAACAGGACCCTGTGGAGAGGGCTGGTTGAACAGTAGCTGGCGGAGGAGCAGTGGAGGCTGGATGAATAGAAGCCCGTGGATGAACAGTCGCAGGTGGAGGCCGGAGGAGGTCGACGGTGGATGAATAGTAGCCCATGGAGGCAGTCGACTGTGGAGATGAACAATATCCCGTGGAGTCCCGTTTTGTGGTACGCCACACCCCTCCCGATGAACAGGACCCCCGTTTCAACCGTAGCGCTCCAACACAAGTCCGTTTCCTCCGTTTTGCGGTACGCCACACCCCTCCCGATCAACAGGACTCCGTTTCGACCGTAGCGCTCCAACACAAGTCCGTTTCCTCCGTTTTGTGGTACGCCACACCCCTCCCGATCAACAGGACCCCGTTCCGACCGTAGGAGGTCCAAGAGAAGTCTGTTTCCTCCGTTTTGCGGTACGCCAGACCCCTCCCGATGAACAACATCCCGTTTCGACCATGGCCGGTCGAACACAAGGCCGTTTCCTCCGTTTTGCAGTACGCCAGGCCCCGTTTTGATTGGCTAATCCGTCCAAGCCGGTTGGCTCCCGATGAACATGACGTATTCCGTTGCCTCCCGATGAACACGACGCATTCCGTTGCCTCCCCATGAACACGACGACGACACAGTTTCTCCGTTCCGGCCAGCCATGTACACGAGCCCTGGCCATACGTATGCGCGAGTAGGCGTTCGAGACCCCGCCCGTATGTACGTACGTGGCCATATTTTCTTTCCTGCACCCTGGCTGTACGTACGTGTACATGCTATGTGCGCGCCTCTACTACGACACGTGCCCTTCCTTACACGCCCACGGTTCATCGCTGCAGCCTGCAGATAGACCGATCGTATGTACGTACATGTTCGCAACCAGAATGACAACGCTACGTACGCTTCGACCAGGTGGGTCACGACTGTCACGCACTTCCTTGCATGCAAAGATGTAGCTGGTGGGTCCCAGTAGTCAGGGGGTGAATCATTTTTTACCGGTAATATGGATGCACTTCCTTGCGTGCGAAGATGTAGCTGGTGGGTCCCAGCAGTCAGGGGGGAAACGTTTTTTCCCGAAATACGGTGGCCCGTCCGGTGGGTCCCTGCTGTCAGGTGGAGGAATCATTATTTTCCGCGTAATAAGGAGGCACTTCCTTGCTGCAGTTGTGGACCCAGCTGTAAGCCTCTCCACGTATAGTATGATACGTCCATTTTACATCATGCTTTTATATCGATATTTATTGCATTATGGGCTGTTACTACACATTCTGTCACAATACTTATGCCCTTTCTCTTATTTTACAAGGTTTACATGAAGAGGGAGAATGCCGGCAGCTGGAATTCTGGGCCGGAAAAGGGGCAAATATTAGAGACCTATTATGCACAACTCCAAAAGTCCTGAAACTCCACGAAAGTCAGTTTTGGAATATATTAAAAATATTGGGCGAAGAAAGCACCAGAGGGGGGCCACCCACCGTCCACGAGGGTGGAGGGCGCGCCCTACCCCCCTGGGCACCCCCCTTCCTCGTGGGCCACCTGGAAGCCCCCCGATGCCCATCTACTGATATACGATGTCTTTTTCCCTGGAAAAAATAAGAAGGAAGCTTTCGGGACGAAGCGCCGCCGTCTCGAGGCGGAACCTGGCGAAACCAATCTAGGGCTCCGGCGGAGCTGTTCTGCCGGGGAAACATCCCTCCGGGAGGGGGAAATCATCACCATCGATCCTCTCAACGGGAGGGGGTCAATCTCCATCAACATCTTCACCAGCACCATCTCCTCTCAAACCCTAGTTCATCTTTTGTATCCGATCTTTGTCTCAAAACCTCAGATTGATACCTGTGGGTTGCTAGTAGTGTTGATTACTCCTTATAGTTGATGCTAGTAGGTTTATTTGGTCGAAGATCATATGTTCGGATCCTTTATGCACATTAATACCCCTCTGATTATGAACATGAACATGATTTGTGAGTAGTTACGTTTGTTCCTGAGGACATGGGAGAAGTCTTATTATAAGTAGTCATGTGAATTTGGTATTCGTTTGATATTTTGATGAGATGTATGTTGTCTTTCCTCTAGTGGTGTTATGTGAACGTCGACTACATGACACTTCACCATTATTTGGGCCTAGGAGAAGGCATTGGGAAGTAATCAGTAGATGATGTGTTGCTAGAGTGACAGAAGCTTAAACCCTAGTTTATGCGTTGCTTTGCAAGGGGCTGATTTGGATCCACATGTTTGATGCTATGGTTAGGTTTACCTTAATTGTTCTTTCGTAGTTGCAGATGCTTGAGAGAGGTGTTAATCATAAGTGGGATGCTTGTCCAAGGAAGGACAATACCCAAGCACCGGTCCACCCACGTATCAAATTATCACAACAACGGACGCGAATCATATGAGCATGATGAAAACTAGCTTGATGATAATTCCCATGTGTCCTCGGGAGCGCTTTCCTTTATATAAGAGTTTTTCCAGGCTTGTCCTTTGCTACAAAAAGGATTGGGCCACCTTGCTTCACCGTGTTTACTTTTTTTACTTGTTACCCGTTACGAATTACCTTATCACAAACCTATCTGTTACCGATAATTTCAGTGCTTGCGGAGAATACCTTACTGAAAACCGCTTGTCATTTCCTTCTGCTCCTCGTTGGGTTCGACACTCTTATTTATCGAAAGGACTACGATAGATCCCCTATACTTGTGGGTCATTAAGACTCTTTTCTGGCACCGTTGCCGGAGAGTGAAGCACCTTTGGTAGGTGGAATTTGGTAAGGAAAAATTTATATTGTGTGCTGAAATTTACTGTCACTTGTTACTATGGAAAATAATCCTTTGAGGGGATTGTTGGGGGTATCTTCACCCCGACCAGTAGAGAAAAGAGTTTCTCCTCAACCTACTAAACCTACTGAAAATTTTTACTTTGAAATTCCTTCGGGTATGATAGAGAAACTGCTAGCTAATCCTTTTACAGGAGATGGAACATTACATTCCGATAGGCACCTAATCTATGTGGATGAAGTTTGTTGATTATTTAAGCTTGCAGGTATGCCCGAGGATGTTATCAAGAAGAAGGTCTTCCCTTTATCTTTGAAGGGAAAGGCATTGACATGGTTTAGGCTATGTGATGATATTGGATCATGGAATTACAACCGATTGAAATTGGAATTTTATCAGAAATTTTATCCTATGCATCTGGTTCATCGTGATCGTAATTATATATATAATTTTTGGCCTCACAAAGGAGAAAGTATCACTCAAGCTTGGGAGAAGCTTAAGTCAATGTTATATTCATGCCCCAATCATGAGCTCTCAAGAGAAATGATTATTCAAAAAATTTATGCTCGACTTTCTCTCAATAATCACTCCCTGCTTGATACTTCTTATACTGGTTCTTTTATGATGAAGACTATTGAATTCAGATGGGATTTATTGGAAAGAATTAAACGCAACTCTAAAGATTGGGAACTCGACGAAGGTAAGGATTCAGGTATAACACCTAAGTTTGATTGTGTTAAATCTTTTATGGATACCGATGTTTTTCGTGAATTTAGCACTAAATATGGACTTGACTCTGAGATAGTGGCTTCTTTCTGTGAATCATTTGGTACTCATGTTGATCTCCCTAAGGAGAAGTGGTTTAAATATCATCCTCCCATTGAAGTAAAAGTAGTTGAACCTATTAAAGTTGAAGAAAAGACTATCACTTACAATGTTGATCCTATTGTTCCTACCGCTTATATTGAGAAACCACCTTTTCCTGTTAGAATGAAGGATCATGCTAAGGCTTCAACTGTGATTCATAAGAGTAATGCTAGAACACCTACACCCCCTGAGAAAATTGAAGTTGAACCTAGTATTGCTATGGTTAAAGATCTCTTGGTCGATAATATTGATGGGCATGTGATTTACTTCTGTAATGAAGCTGCTAGAATTGCTAGACCTGATACTAAAAATAAACATAGACCTGTTGTAGGCATGCCTGTTATTTCTGTTAAAATAGGAGATCATTATTATCATGGCTTATGTGATATGGGTGCTAGTGCGAGTGCAATACCCCATTCCTTATACGAGGAAATTATGCATGATATTACACCTGCTGAGATAGAAGGTATTGATGTTACAATTAAGCTTGCCAATAGAGATACTATTTCACCAGTTGGGATTGTTAGAGATGTTGAAGTCTTGTGTGGGAAAGTTAAATATCCTACTGATTTTCTTGTTCTTGGTTCCCCGCAACATGACTTTTTCCCCATTATATTTGGTAGACCCTTCTTGAATATTGTTAATGCTAGGATAGATTGCGAAAAGGATATTCTTACGGTTAGTTTAGGGGATATGTCTCATGATTTTAACTTTGCTAAATTTCATAGACAACCCCATGATAAAGAATTGCCTAGTAAAGATGAAATTATTGGTCTTGCTTCTATTTCCATGCCTCCTAATGATCCTTTAGAACAATATTTGCTAGACCATGAAAATGATATGTTTATGAATGAATGAAGGGAAATAGATGAAGTATTCTTTAAACAGGGACCTATTTTGAAACACAACTTGCCTGTTGAAATCTTAGGGGATCCTCCTCCACCTAAGGGTGATCCCGTGTTTGAGCTTAAACCATTACCTGATACTCTTAAATATGCTTATCTTGATGAGAAGAAGATATATCCTGTTATTATTAGTGCTAACCTTTCAGAGCAGGAAGAAGAGAAATTATTGAAAACTCTGAAGAAGCACCGTGCTGCTATTGGATATACTCTTGATGATCTTAAGGGCATTAGTCCCACTCTATGCCAGCACAAAATAAAATTGGAGAAAGACGCTAAACCTGTTGTTGATCACCAACGACGGTTAAATCCTAAGATGAAAGAAGTGGTAAGAAATGAAATACTAAAGCTTCTGGAGGAAGGTATAATTTATCCCATTGCTTATAGTCAGTGGTTAAGTCCTGTCCATTGTATCCCTAAGAAGGGAGGTATTACTATTGTTCCTAATGATAAAGATGAATTGATCCCACAAAGAATTGTTATAGGTTATAGAATGGTAACTGATTTCCACAAATTAAATAAAGCGACTAGAAAGGATCATTACCCTTTACCTTTTATTGATCAAATGCTAGAAAGATTATCTAAACATACACATTTTTGCTTTCTAGATGGTTATTCTGGTTTCTCTCAAATACCTATGTCAAAAGAAGATCAGGAAAAGACCACTTTTACTTTCCCTTTCGGTACCTTTGCTTATAGACGTATGCCTTTTGGTTTATGTAATGCACCTGCTACCTTTCAAAGATGTATGACTGCTATATTCTCTGACTTTTGTAAAAAGATTGTTGAGGTTTTGATGGATGATTTCTCCGTGTGTGGAACTTCTTTTGATGTTTGCTTAAGCAACCTTGACCGAGTTTTGCAGAGATGTGAAGAAACTAATCTTGTCTTGAATTTGGAGAAGTGCCACTTTATGGTTAATGAAGGTATTGTCTTGGGGCATAAAATTTCTGAAAGAGGTATTGAAGTTGATAAAGCCAAAGTTGATGCTATTGAAAAGATGCCGTGTCCTAAGGACATTAAATGTATATGAAGTTTCCTTGGTCATGCCGGTTTTTATAGGGGGTTCATTAAAGACTTCTCAAAAATTTCTAGGCCTCTGACTAATCTCTTACAAAAATATGTTCCTTTTGTCTTTGATGATGATTGTGTAGAAGCATTTGAAATACTTATGAAAGCCTTGATTTCTGCACCTATTGTTCAGCCACCTGATTGGAATTTACCCTTTGAAATTATGTGTGATGCTAGTGATTATGCTGTAGGTGCTGTTCTAGGACAAAGAGTTGACAAGAAATTAAATGTTATCCAATATGCTAGTAAAACTCTAGACAGTGCCCAGAGAAATTATGCTACTACTTAAAAAGAATTTTTAGCAGTTGTATTTGCTTGTGATAAGTTCAGACCTTATATTGTTGATTCTAAAGTAACTGTTCACACTGATCATGTTGCTATTAAATATCTTACGGAAAAGAAAGATGCTAAACCTAGACTTATTAGATGGGTTCTCTTGGTACAAGAATTTGATTTGCATATTATTGATAGAAAGAGAGCTGATAACCCCGTTGCAGACAACTTGTCTAGGTTAGAGAATGTTATTGATGACCCACTACCTATTGATGATAGCTTCCCTGATGAACAATTAGCTGTCATAAATGTTTCTCGTACTGCTCCATGGTATGCTGATTATGCTAATTACATTGTTGCTAAACTTATACCACCTAGTTTCACATACCAGCAAAAGAAAAAGTTTTTCTATGATTTAATACATTACTTTTGGGATGACCCACATCTTTATAAAGAAGGAGTAGATGGTGTTATTAGACGTTGTGTACCTGAGCATGAACAGGAACAAATCCTACGCAAGTGTCACTCCGAGGCTTATAGAGGACACCACGCTGGAGATAGAACTGCACATAAGGTATTGCAATCCGGTTTTTATTGGCCTACTCTTTTCAAGGATGCCCGTAAGTTTGTCTTGTCTTGTGATGAATGTCAAAGAATTGGTAATATTAGTAGACGTCAAGAAATGCCTATGAACTATTCACTTGTTATTGAACCATTTGGTGTTTGGGGCTTTGATTATATGGGACCGTTTCCTTCCTCTAATGGGTATACACATATTTTAGTTGCTGTTGATTACGTTAGTAAGTGGGTAGAAGCTATTCCAACTAGTAGTGCTGATCATAACACCTCTATTAAGATGCTTAAAGAAGTTATTTTTCCTAGGTTTGGAGTCCCTAGATACTTAATGACTGATGGTGGTTCACATTTTATTCATGGTGCTTTTTGTAAAATGCTTGCTAAGTATGATGTTAATCATAGAATTGCATCTCCTTACCACCCACAGTCTAGTGGTCAAGTAGAACTTAGTAATAGGGAGATTAAATTAATTTTGCAAAAGACTGTCAATAGATCTAGAAAGAATTGGTCCAAGAAACTTGATGATGCATTATGGGCCTATAGAACTGCATATAAAAATCCTATGGGTATGTCTCCGTATAAAATGGTTTATGGAAAAGCATGTCACTTACCTCTCGAACTAGAACGTAAGGCTTATTGGGCCAGTAAAGAGCTCAACTATGATTTCAAACTTGCCGGTGAGAAGAGACTATTTGACATTAGCTCACTTGATGAATGGAGAACCCAGGCCTATGAGAATGCCAAATTGTTTAAAGAAAAAGTTAAAAGATGGCATGACAAAAGGATACACAAGCGTGAGTTTAATGTAGGTGATTATGTTTTGTTATACAACTCTTGTTTAAGATTTTTTGCAGGAAAACTTCTCTCTAAATGGGAAGGTCCTTACGTTATCGAGGAGGTCTATCGTTCCGGTGCCATAAAAATCAACAACTTCGAAGGCACAAATCCAAAGGTGGTGAACGGTCAAAGAATCAAACATTATATCTCAGGTAATCCCATAAATGTTGAAACCAGTGTTATTGAAACCGTAACCCTGGAGGAGTACATAAGGGACACTTTCCAGAACGTTTCAGACTCCGAAAAGGAATAGGTATGTGGTACGATAAGTAAACCGACTCCAAAACAGTTCTAATAGCAATTTTCTCCATTTTGGAATATTTAAGAAAATAGGAAAATAAGAAGTAGTCCGAAAGGGACACGAGGCAACCACGAGGGTGGAGGGCGCGCCCTACCCCCCTGGGCGCGCCCCCTGCCTCGTGGGCACCTCATGCGCCCTCCGGACTCCGTTTTCTTGCACAATACTTCTTTTGGTCGGTAAAAATTCATTATATAATCTCCCGAAGGTCTTGACCACCGTACCACGACACAACCCTCTATTTTTGTTTTGAGTTGTTTCTGTTGCAGATTAGAGTGAGATGTCTTCTCAAGAGTCAGTCGGGGAGAGTCGGGTATCTCCGACACCGGGTCTAGGAGGAAACAACGATGCCTATCACTTTAGGCCATCAACTGAGGAGGAGATGGAGGCCGATTTGAAAAGGATAGATGCCATGGAGGAAGATCAAGAAGTTACCTCTCATCCACAAGCCAGATTCACGATGGAGGAACTTCAGAGCACAACAATTCCAAACTCGGTTATCCCTCCCAATGCTAGATTTCTTTCTTATGAAAATATGAAGAAGAGTGTTACTTGTTCTCCCGCAGCTATGCAACATCCATGGGTGAAAGGAGCTTTGACCGTCAAGGGTAAGCTCCGTAAAGAAATAATGGATCTCAAGCAGCAAGTCAATAAGCTCGAGGAAGAGAATCATATCCTAAGAGGCATCATCGCCAAGAATATCACATCACCACCTATGAAGAAAGAGACATAAATACATGGGTATGGGCACTCCCCTTGGCAACTGCCAAGCTTGGGGGAGGTGCCCCGGTATCGTATCACCATCACACTTCTATCTTTACCTTTTTCTTAGTTCGATCCTTTTGATTATATCTTGATCTAGTAGAATAAAGTTTTAGTATGATCTAGTTTTGAGTTTTGTGTTGATCCTTATCTATGTAATCGAGTCCGTGAGCAATATATAATAAAGATTAGTTTTGAGTCGAGGGCTTTGCTATCTTGCTATGATCTTGAGGGAATAAAAAAAGAATAGAAAGAAATAAAGAGATCATATTGATCTTATGGAGAGTAATGGTTTCACATATAAAGAGTATGATGAATAAAAGTTGTTGAGAGTAGACAAACATAGTTTTGGTCATCATTGCAATTAATAGGAAGTAATGAAGAAAGAGAGGTTTTCACATATAAATATACTATCTTGGTCATCTCTTATGATTATGAGCACTCATTAAAATATGACATGCTAAAAAGTTGATGTTGGACAAGGAAGACAACGTAATGGGTTATGTTTTCTTATACCCGAAATAAATTATATTGTCATGGATCATTCAACATGTTGAGCTTGCCTTTCCCCCTCATGCTAGCCAAATTTGTTGCACCAAGTTGAGATACTACTTGTGCTTCGATACTACTTGTGCTTCCAAATATCCTTAAACCCAGTTTTGCCATGAGAGTCCACCATACCTACCTATGGATTGAGTAAGATCCTTCAAGTAAGTTGTCATTTTTGCAAGCAATAAAAATTGCTCTCTAAATATGTATGATCTATTAGTGTGAAGAAAATAAGCTTTATACGATCTTGTGATATGGAAGAAATAAAAGCGACGGACTACATAATAAAGGTCCCTATCACAAGTGGCAATATAAAGTGACTTTCTTTTGCATTAAGATTTTGTGCATCCAACCATAAAAGCATATGACAACCTCTGCTTCCCTCTGCGAAGGGCCTATCTTTTATTTATGTCTCATACCTTATACAAGAGTCATGGTGATTTTCACCTTTCCTTTTCACACTTTATATTTTGGCAAGCACTATGTGTTGGAAAGATCCTGATATATATATATATATATATATATATATATATATATATATATATATCCAATTGGATGTGGGTTTTCATAAAGCATTATTGTTGACATTACCCTTGAGGTAAAAGGTTGGGAGGCAAAACTATAAGCCCCTATCTTTCTCTGTGTCTGATTAAAACTTCATACCCATAAGTATTGCATGAGTGTTAGCAATTTTGAAAGACTAAATGATAGTTGAGTATGTGGACTTGCTGAAAAGCTCTTATATTGACTCTTTCCGATGTTATGATAAATTGCAATTGCTTCAATGACTGAGATTATAGTTTGTTAGTTTTCAATGAAGTTTCTGATTCATACTTTACATTGTGAATAGATTGTTACTTTAGCATAAGAAATCATATGAAAATATATATATATATATATATATATATATATGTTGCTGTTTTAAGAATGATCATGATGCCCTCATGTCCGTATTTTATTTTATCGACACCTCTATCTCTATACATCTGGACATATTTTTCGATATCGGCTTCCGCTTGAGGACAAGCGAGGTCTAAGCTTGGGGGAGTTGATACGTCCATTTTGCATCATGCTTTTTCATGGATATTTATTGCATTATGGGCAGTTACTACACATTATGTCACAATACTTATGCCCTTTCTCTCTTATTTTACAAGGTTTACATGAAGAGGGAGAAGGCCGGCAGCTGGAATTCTGGGCCGGAAAAGGAGCAAATATTAGAGACCTATTATGCACAACTCCAAAAGTCCTGAAACTCCACGAAAGTCAGTTTTGGAATATATTAAAAATATTGGGCGAAGAAAGCACCAGAGGGGGGCCACCCACTGTCCACGAGGGTGGAGGGCGCGCCCTACCCCCCTGCGCGCCCCTGCCTCGTGGGCCACCTGGAAGCCCCCCGATGCCCATCTTATGATATACTATGTCTTTTGCCCTGGAAAAAATAAGAAGGAAGCTCTCGGGACGAAGCGCCGCCGTCTCGAGGCGGAACCTGGCGAAACCAATCTAGGGCTCTGGCGGAGCTGTTCTACCGCGGAAACTTCCCTCTGGGAGGGGGAAATCGTCACCATCGTCATCACCATCGATCCTCTCATCGGGAGGGGGTCAATCTCCATCAACATCTTCACCAGCACCATCTCCTCTCAAACCCTAGTTCATCTCTTGTATCCGATCTTTGTCTCAAAACCTCAGATTGGTACCTGTGGGTTGCTAGTAGTGTTGATTACTCCTTGTAGTTGATGCTAGTTGGTTTATTCGGTGGAAGATCATATGTTCAGATCCTTTATGCACATTAATACCCCTCCGATTATGAACATGAACATGATTTGTGACTAGTTACGTTTGTTCCTGAGGACATGGGAGAAGTCTTGTTATAAGTAGTCATGTGAATTTGGTATTCGTTTGATATTTTGATGAGATGTATGTTGTCTTTCATCTAGTGGTGTTATGTGAACGTCGACTACATGATACTTCACCATTATTTGGGCCTAGGGGAAGGCATTGGGAAGTAATAAGTAGATGATGGGTTGCTAGAGTGACAGAAGCTTAAACCCTAGTTTATGCGTTGCTTCGCAAGGGGCTGATTTGGATCCACATGTTTGATGCTATGGTTAGGTTTACCTTAATTGTTCTTTCGTAGTTGCGGATACTTGCGAGAGGGGTTAATCATAAGTGGGATGCTTGTCCAAGGAAGGGCAGTACCCAAGCACCGGTCCACCCTCGTATCAAATTATCAAAGTAACGAACGCGAATCATATGAGCATGATGAAAACTAGCTTGACGATAATTCCCATGTGTCCTCGGGAGCGTTTTACTTTATATAAGAGTTTGTCCAGGCTTGTCCTTTGCTACAAAAAGGATTGGGCCACCTTGCTGCACCATGTTTACTTTTGTTACTTGTTACCCGTTATGAATTACCTTATTACAAAACTATCCGTTACCGATAGTTTCAGTGCTTGCAGAGAATACCTTACTGAAAACCGCTTGTCATTTCCTTCTGCTCCTCGTTGGGTTCGACACTCTTACTTATCGAAAGGACTACGATAGATCCCCTATACTTGTGGGTCATCACAGTACTCTTCCGATGGAAGTCGTTCCTTGACCACGTTGACACGCCGCGCTCAAAGCACTAGGGCGGTGGACGACGACGAGGCCTAGGAAGGGGACGACGCGGAGCCGGGGAAGACGCGGTAGTGGATGCCCACGCGGAGAGGAGTACGAGGGTTCACTGGTTCGACTACGGTGTGAGGCTGCCGTCGCCGCAGAATAACAGGGGGTGTAGGTGAGGAGAGGGATGGCCTGGCCAGTGGTATCATAGCTGGGCACGGGAGGCAGGAGCACGCGACATGACCGACGTTGGTCTGGGCGGCTGGAGCAAGAAGACCAGAGGTTGAAGAAGCACAACGACCGTTGGATGGACATCGTACGGTCACTGGAGCTTGAATCGTTCATATTGACTAAGTTTTCAAGGCCCTCCATCCCCGTCAACATAGTAGGCCGACAAGTCAGCCTCCCACTATGGTGGGTCCCAACTAGGAGGGGGGGTATTCATTTTTTTGCGTAATAAGGAGGAACTTCCTTGCGTGCGAAGATATAGCTGGTGGGTCCGACCTGTCAGCGGGGGGAACGTTTTTTCGCGAAATACAGAGGCCCTTCTGGTGGGTCCCAGCTGTCAGGTCGAGGAATCATTTTTTTGCGCGTAATAAGGAGGCATTTCCTTGCGTGCGGCCGTGGACCCAGCTGTCAGCCTCTCCACGTACAGTCCACTTCTGATGGATGTCGTTCATTGACCAGGTTGACCACGCCACGCCGAGAGCACCAGGGCAGTGGATGACGGCGAGGCCTAGGAAGGGAACGACACAGAGCCAGGGAAGACTCGGCAGTTGTTTCCCACGCGGAGGGGAGTATGAGGGTTCACTGCTTCGTCTGCCGTCGTCGAAGAATAACAGCAGGTGTGGGTGAGTAAAGGGATGGCTAGGATAGCGATGGGACTATGGTGGGGTGGTGAGGCCTGCGCGGCAGCACAACCGGCCGCGGGAGGAGGGAGCAGGCAGTCCCGCCAGCGCTTGTTTGAGCGGCTGGAGCAGGAAGAGCAGAGATTGAAGAAGCACGACGGCCGTTGGATGGACATCCAACAGTCACTACTCTCGTGTGTTGACTAAGTTGACACGGCGTTGCGTGTGCGTCAACCTTTTTTTAGGAAAGCATACGCGTCAACCTGTAGTAGGCGCACAAGTCAGCCTCAAGAAACAGCATACAGCCCATCTGCCATTATTTCTAATAATTTACATCCCATTTGCTATTTCTTAAGAATTTTTTTGGAGCCCATCTTCTTTCTGTTAGCATTACACCCCATATCATGGCCACGGTTAAAAATTATATGAAATTTTGCATATTTCGGTGCGGTCAACTTTTTTTAATCCCCAAATATCGAGTCACATTCAAACTATTTTGAAAAATAATTTATATAAATATAAAATCCAAATAATTGTCCACGCATAAAAATCAACGGAATTTAAAATCTTGTAATGAAAAAAATTGAAACTAATTCCCAGTTTCATGCATTTTAAAAATGTACAACCCATTTCTGGGCAAACCGAATGAAACTCTCCTCGTCTTGAAAGATTTGCAGCCCAGCAGGGCTGATAAAGCAACTAGGCCTCGTTTGGGCATTTCTTTAAAAAAAGAACTAGGCTAACCATTTTCAGCAAGAAAAAAATACAACTGGGCTCATGATGTGGTAAACATAAATAAAACCCTGGCTAGACGGTCCATAGCCCCCGCACAGCCCCGTTGTTACCCTGATCCGTCACTAAAACTAGTATAAATAACAACTGCTTGTTCCTAAAAAAAGTAAATAACAACTACGTGACCTACTGGGTCCCTGGTGTCAGCCGCTCGTTGTGTAATTCTCTCGTTTATTGACTACGTTGACAATGGCGTGAGCCCCAGATGTCCAACCATTAGGAGGAACCATTTTTGGGCTTGTAATAACGAGGCACTTGCTTGCGTACTGCCATGACGCTGGTGGGTCCCTACTGTCATCCCCTCCACGTACAGTCATCTCCTTGTTCCTCTCGGTTGTTGACGACGTTGACAATGCAAGAGGGCGGCACACCAGGCACGGCGAGCGAACCAAGGCGGAGGACGACAGCAAGGCCTCGGACGGAACAAACAAGAGCCATGGAAAATGCGTCGGTCCAGTAGTAGGCGGAGGGGAGTACGAGGGTTGACTGGTTCGGGTGCGGGTTGGGGCTGACATCACCGGAGAATAACAGGACGTGTGGGGGAATAGAAGGAGGGACTGGCCAATGTTGGAGGGTACGGTAGGGTGGCGGAGGTGCAGCCAGCCATGGGAGGCGGGAGCAGGCCGAGCCGACGGGGTTGTTTGGTTTGGGCGGCTGGAGGAAGAAGACAAGAGATAGAAGATACACGACATATGTTGGATGTCAATCCAACGGCTGGTAGGCAGAATCGTTTGTTGACTAGCTAGTAAGTCGACACCACCTTGGATAGGCTATTTCCTCGTGGGTCCCAAATGTCAGAATCCAAATCTGTCACGGTCATGCAGCCTTTCCTATGAAAATTTACAGCCCATTTGGTGTGCTAGTTCAAAATAAGTTTGTGGGTGCTGGTGGGGGCTAATCACTTGGCTTCTGTAATGCACAGTGAGCTCAAGCAGCTGGCGAGAGTGATGTTATTTCCCTTGGTTGGGATTTGTTACAATATATCACTCTAAATTAAACGAATGACAAGCCATTTGCCTCGTTTCAAAGAAAATATGACAGTCACAGCCGAGTTCAAAAGGGCAAGAACATCTAACTCCAGCTTACAAACTGTACAAAAGCACGAGGGTTAATTGTTCATCAGGTTTAGACAAAACCCAGGTTGAAAATGGCAACAACATCTAACTCCAGCACTGTTTTTGGCAGTCATAGTCAAATGGATCGGCCAGGTCCATAGAATGAACATCCTGGGTCGTAAAATTAACTGGATTATGACCACAATATGTTGTGAATAGAAGCCCAACACGTTCAGAAGCTCTTTTGCCCACCTGAAACTCCTTTTTTTGCTCTTCTACATACCCATCCGTCAAAACCATGCTGCTGATAAACTTAAGCCTGATGGACAATTGTAACCTCGCATTCAGTAGGAAGAATGTGACAAATCTAGTGTTTGCATGGTTGGCTACATATCGTTCTAGCATTATTGTCTTCAATCGAATGTTATGAGAAGTGAGAAAATCCCGGTGCTTACGAATCCACGATTGGTTATAACTTTCTTACCCCATCCTGTTGCCTAAATAGACATGAAGATTGAAAACAGTTAAGGTCTAAAAAAAAGAGTGTCGAAAGAGCAACAGCTGAACGGTTAATTCTAGTACACTATATGCGGGCTTCCAGTGTGCGTGAAATTATCACCTTTATATACAACTTCTCCAGACATGGAAAGCATTGCAACAAGCCAATAATTTTGTTCAGATCATAACTATTCATTTGGATATATAAGATATTGACAGAATCCAGCACCATTGATAGGCTATCCATGGAGAAACTCTTCATTGAGCATAGAACATAATATTAGTACAAAATGTGTACTCCAAGATGATATATAACTTATGCGCAGAAATTTAAAATGCAGCGTATGGTTACAAGTGTAGATGATAATATAAAGTACCTGAAGAAGTGTGGAGCCAAACACCATCTTGAAATGACCACATAGATCATGTATTACACCCAAGGTCTCCAGTTTAGGCGCAAAGAGGACGGTTATTTGCTGCCTTCCGTTAAAAGAAATTCCAATTCTTACAAGGTTAGGCGACTTTATTTGGAGACAATCGATTCTAACTGTGAAAACAAGCACCAAGCACTCCAGGGCAGGGCAACTGGAGTGGATGATGCTGTGCAATGAGGCCTCCGATATACGAACCCGCACAAGTGAAAGTTTCTTGAGAAATGGGAGTCGAAGGTTTAGTACCAGATTGTCTGGTAGGTAGCACATCGCAAAGGTGGTGGTGTGGAGAGAGGAGGAAAACCATGAGATGGACATCGGTGCTGAGGGCACAAGTACATGGCGTTCGGTATCTGGTAGGTGATTTCCAGGGGAATAGTAGAACTCAAGCAGCTGTAGTTCTGTGAATTCAGGGGATTTCAGCCAGGTGTCCACCGTGCAGGGCATGGTATGCTTGCTCAGGTAGCATGACGGGATGTAGAGGCTTTGAACGAAGCCCTGGTGGGAGGAGATGATGGTCCTGGGATTTCAAAATCATTGAAGAGAGATAGCTGACGACAGTCGAGATTAAGGGGCACGACGCACCATAGTGGGCGCCACCGAATTGAGAGGACTTGGGTGCGGCAGCAATCCTTGGTGGGGAGAAGCGAGATGATCTCCCCAAGGACAGCGTCCGGGAGATCGCTGATGCGGTCCACCCGAGATTCTATGGGTTCCTGGGATCCGGTGGGGGCGGGGTCGCCGCTTCTCCCCATGGTGCCGGGTGCGAGATCTACAAAAGGCGTCGCCGTTGGCGGGAGCTTCATCTTCTTGGCACTGGGGTCAGCCGACTCCATTTTCCACGAGGGCATCGCGTTGCGCTCACTGATTTGAGCAGAGTAACGAATGACGAGCCTAGTTGTAGTGCGAGTGAAGAAGAAGGGGAGCTGGGGTTTTTCTATAGTAGTGAGGAAGAAGGGGAGCTGGTGTTTTCTGTAGGAGTAAGGTGAGGAATTTGGGGGTACGAGTGGAGTGAGCTGACGTGAGGTGGGTGGGAGTGAGGAGGAAGAAGAGCACCCAGG